>NC_059294.1:392500-415000 GCF_017591435.1 Portunus trituberculatus | reverse complement strand
TTTGCATCCCCTTTATTATTTTCCTTATCTGTTTTTTCCCTACTTATCTTGTCCTTCCTTTGACTTATTTTCTCCATCTCCCCGCGAAGGACACCGGGAACGAGGGCGGGAGGGACCGAGGGGCCGAGGGGGCGAGAAGGTCTGTAAACAGGTGATATTTTAGAGTGTCAGCACCTGGCCCCCAGACACACGTACCCGGGCAAGGCGAGGCGAAGGGCGGCGCGCCTCGCCCTCCACGGCTTGGGAGGAGAAAGCACCGGGCAGGGCAGGGCCGGGGAGGAGACGTGCGTTTATAAGGAAGGGACGTGTCAAGTGTTTGGTATCCTGCCCCCGAGACCTTCTCCTTGCCATTCCCTTCCCTTCTTGCCTCTCCTCTTCCTTCTCTTGTAATATTTTCTTTCCTTTTGTTCTCTTTCCTCTCTCTTTTCAGTGTTTTCCTTGGGTTTTTGTCTATTTCTACTTTGCTTTTTCTTCATTCTTTATTTTCTTTTCTCCATCTCTCTTTCGTTTTCCTCTTCTTTTCCCTTTGTTTTTCTTCCCTTCCCTTTTCATCATCATCGTTATCGTCAAAGTTAATTGGTCAGAATTTGAAAGCAATCCTGTTATACTAATCACTACATACAACCATAATTCTTTTAGTTGACGGTAATCTATCAACTATTATACTAACTGATAATGCATATTCTTAACCCCTTCAATAGTAACACACATTTTTACCTTGAGATTTGTGTACGAGTAGACATTTTATTGACATTAAGAAGGGTCTATAGATTAATGGCCAGTCTTTACTATTTCAATCCCCCACATAAGTTTCTGAAGCTGTATAATATCACCAAATAGTAAGCAGAATGAATATGGAAACGCGTCGTGGTACTCAATAGGATAAAGCTACAACCCTATAACAATTTTTTTCCCAGGTATAGCGATGGACTGCACTTTATTGATGTTACAGGTAGGAAGTATTGGGTTATCTGGCATTATACGGTTTGTGGTCTGCTGTTAAGCCCTTCAGTACCATGGCGCGTTTTGCATTTTCATTCTGGTTACTATTTGGTGATTTTATACAGTTTCAGAAACTTACTTGGGGATTAAAATAATGAAGATTCTGGCCATTAATCTTTTGACTTCCATAGACTCTTCCCAATGTCAATAAAATCGTCAAATCATACACAAAACTAGAGGTAAAAACACGTTCCAGTCCTGAAGGGGTTAAGATTTAGTTGGGTGTGTAAGACGATGGATGATTCGGTATGCTGATGATGGGGAGTAACAGCACGTATCGTATCAATTTGGGTCGTGCATTCCAGAATATCAATAAAGTTTCATCACCCTGACAGAATTTGGCAGCAACCACTCAACGCCTTCCTTCTTGTTGTACTCGTATACCTTGTCTTGCCTTCCCTTCCCTCTCCTCCTCCTCTCCTTGGTTCTCTCTCTCTCTCTCTCTCTCTCTCTCTCTCTCTCTCTCTCTCTCTCTCTCTCTCTCTCTCTCTCTCTCTCTCTCTCTCTCTCTCTCTCTCTCTCTCTCTCTCTCTCTCTCTCTCTCTCTCTCTCTCTCTCTCTCTCTCTCTCTCTCTCCTAAAAATTCAAGACATAATTGTATTCCAGACCTTGATATTTGTATACAGATTTCTCAATATATACACAACAGACACAGGCTTCCAGATTTTGTCTCATGATATTCAGTTAAGGCAGACAGGCAATTTAAGGATACCCTCTGTAGAACCTCCCATGCCCAACGTAGTGTTGTCTCACGAGGAACCAAACACTGGAACCAGCTTTCAGAAACCATTAAAAACAAACCATTAAATTCCTTTAAATTACTGATAAAGAACAGTTAAGAAATAATTATTGAATGTATTATTTTTCCTATTGTAATCAGTACTACTAATATAATATGTAATTGTTTGTATTGTGCAATGGTCATTATTATTATTATTATTATTATTATTATTATTATTATTATTATTATTATTACTATTGTTGTCATTATTATATATTATATGTAATTGTTTGCATTGTGCAATGGTTATTATTATTATTATTATTATTATTATTATTATTATTATTATTATTATTATTATTATTATTATTATTATTATCATTGTTATTATTATCATTATTTTCACTATTGCTGTCAGTACTATTGATATAATATATGTAATTATTTGTATTGTGTAATGGTTATTATTATTATTACTATTATTATTATTATTTGTTACTTTTATTATTATTATTATTATTATTATTATTATTATTATTATTATTATTATTATTATTATTATTATTATTATTATTTGTTACTCTTTATTATTACTATTATAATTATTATTATTATGTTTAGTATTGTTATTATTATTGTTATTGTTACTATTATTATTATCCTTATCATTATTATTATTATTATTATTATTATTATTATTATTATTATTATTATTATTATTATTATTATTATTGTTATTATTATTACTATTATTTTTATTATTTTACTATTATTTTTATTTTTTTTGTATTATGGGTATAACTATTATGCATGTATCTACTTTGATTGGGTTAAAGTTTATGAATTACTTAACATATAATCATGTATTCGTCTTCCACCATAGTATATAAATTTCATTAGTCCATAAAGAGCTTATGCTCCATGGACTATGGTCATTGTATATTATAATGTCTATAATAGTAGTCTGTCTGTATATATCAAGACCAATCTCTCTCTCTCTCTCTCTCTCTCTCTCTCTCTCTCTCTCTCTCTCTCTCTCTCTCTCTCTCTCTCTCTCTCTCTCTCTCTCTCTCTCTCTCTCTCTCTCTCTCTCTCTCTCTCTCTCTCTCTCTCTCTCTCTCTCTCTCTCTCTCTCTCCTGTCTCATTGCTTCATTGTCCTTGTTTCGTTTATTCTTCTGTTAATTTCCGTTACTTCTCCTTCATCTTAACTATTCTTTCTCTACTTGTCACTTTATCCTCTCTTGTTTCCATTTTCCTAATCTTTGTCTTCCTCTTTTACCTTTTCTCCTTACATTTTTCATTTTTCATCACATCTCTCTTCTCTTTATAGTACTGCGTTGCTTATTTCTTCCTCGTCCCCCCTTTCTCCCCCTACCACCACCACCACCACCACCACCACCACCACTACCATTGCTTTTATCCGTGCAGACAAAGTGTGTGTCGACTGCCCCGTCATCAAGAGGCAAATTCACCTCACTTTATTATATAGACGTCAGTGGGTTGAGTCTGTCTGGAAATTTAGTTGCTTGCCGCCTGTGATAAATAACCTTCCCTCCCATCCACCACCACCACCACCACCACCACCTCCACCATCACCACCACTAACACGACCACCACCACCATCACTCCCTCTACCAGTATCTCTTCTATCGTTTCTCCTTCCTCCTTTTCCTTCATTCCTTTCTCCAACATCTTAAACACCACTCAAACAGCACTTGCTCTCATCATCTTCTCTCTTTCTTTTTCTCCTCCTTTCCTCCGTGTTTCTCCTCTCCACAGCCAGTACCACCATCTCCTTACTCGTTTTCTTTATTCCATTCTCTCCTTCATCTACCTCTCTCGCAGCCTTTCCCTTATCACTACCACCGTCTCTTCTATCACCTCTTCTTTTCTCTCTCATACTCCTTCCCACTACCACCATCACCACCACTGCCTGCACAACCAACACCACCGCTATCACCTCTTATATCGTCCCTCTTCCTTCCTCTTTTCCTTCCTCTCCTTCCCTCGCAGCAGGTACAGGCCGCGTCCTCACCTGTGTTGGGTCCTGGCCAGGGGGCGAGGCCGGGAAGGGCAGGGCAGGGCAGGGCAGGGCTGGCTGGGTCGGAGGTCAAGGGGCGTCAGCATCGCGGCGACGCCCTCGTTCCAGTTGGTGGGTCCTGATGGATTAAAATTAGAGGCTTTTCGAGAGAGCGGCTCGTGCCCATTACTGACCCGCGGCCGAGGCGAGGCGAGGGGAGGCGAGGCGAACTGAGCTCCCGTTGTAATCCAGATCTGGAAAGGAGCCATGAAAGCCCGAATTAGGGATAACATACGAGGGGGAGGGAGGGATGCGGGGAGTCCTGCTGATAGAGAGAGAGAGAGAGAGAGAGAGAGAGAGAGAGAGAGAGAGAGAGAGAGAGAGAGAGAGAGAGAGAGAGAGAGAGAGAGAGAGAGAGAGAGAGAGAGAGAGAGAGAGAGAGAGAGAGTTGTAGGAGGAAGAGGAAAATAAGAAAAGAGAGGTCAACACATTAACTGAGGACAACACGATGAAGGAAAAAAATAACTGTGGAAGAATATAAGATGCAGCTCAACTAGAGAGAGAGAGAGAGAGAGAGAGAGAGAGAGAGAGAGAGAGAGAGAGAGAGAGAGAGAGAGAGAGAGAGAGAGAGAGAGAGAGAGAGAGAGAGAGAGAGAGAGAGAGAGAGAGAGAGAGAGAAATCTGGTTGGATCTCAGGTATATAGTATTACCTCCTGATGCTGTTACGATTGTCAGGCGTGATCAGCGAGGGTTGATCAGGATCCTTTACCCTCGCTGCCTTCTTAAGATTAAGGCAGGGAAAGGAAAGGAAGGGAAAGGAAGGGAAAGGAAAGAAAGGAAGAGAAATATGACTAGGAAAGAATACTGACGTTCCCTCTCTTTAAGGATAGGGAGGAAAGAGAAGAAAAGGGATCTAAGAGGAATAAAACAGAAGAGTTAAAGGATGAATAGATTCGGTCGAAAGGAAGAGAAAGAGAAAGGAAGGCTAGAAGGGAAGGAAGAAAACGGATGTAGATGCAAAAAAGGAGAGAAGAAGCAGAGAGGAAGGGAAAGGGAAGGAGAGGAAGGAAAGGGTTCTGTTGGTGAATGTGAGGAGGAAAAGGATGCAAATAATCTTTAGTTGTCGTTCGCCCACGAGGAAAAGCGAGAGAGAGAGAGAGAGAGAGAGAGAGAGAGAGAGAGAGAGAGAGAGAGAGAGAGAGAGAGAGAGAGAGAGAGAGAGAGAGAGAGAGAGAGAGAGAGAGAGAGAGAGAGAGAGAGAGAGAGAAATTGTAGTAGGAGGAAAATAACTGAACACAACATGGTGGAGGGAAAAATAATAATGGAAAAATAGATGAGAGAGAGAGAGAGAGAGAGAGAGAGAGAGAGAGAGAGAGAGAGAGAGAGAGAGAGAGAGAGAGAGAGAGAGAGACGAGAAAGGAAGTGAACGATGACTGGAGATACGAAGGAAAGAGGAGAAAGAAACTGAAAAATAAAACAGAGATAGAAAATGAAGAAAAACAAGGCAGACGAAGAAGAAAATATAAATGGATATAAACGGAAAACAAAGAAGAAGAGGAGGAATAAACAATGAAAAAAATAGATAGGAGAGAGAGAAAAACAAGGATGATCGAGACAAAATAGAGGAAAATTAGGATAAATAGGTACAAGAACGTAAAAATAAAAGAAAACTGGATAGGAAATGAGAAAAAAACTGAAGATAGAAGAAAGAGGAAGAAACATTGAACTGGAAATGAAAGACAGACAGATAGAGAGAGAGAGAGAGAGAGAGAGAGAGAGAGAGAGAGAGAGAGAGAGAGAGAGAAAATGGGTAAGTCTCCCAAGAAGATTATCTAACATGTAAACTTCTGGAAACAAAGGAGGCTTGTCACCTTTAAGGGACGCGATGCTCTTGACAAAACGAAGGAGGAGAAACCTTAAGGGAACTATTTGTTCTTTAGTGGGTCGCGGGGAGGAATCCTAGACCGTGGTGGTGATGGTGGTGGTGATGGTGGTGATAGTAATGCCAATCGTAAAGAAAGAAATGTAATAAACGTTATGAAAGATATTACAGTGGTGTTCTTTGGCGCGAGAAGGTCATGATAATAATCTATTCTATAATGGATTGCGAACTTTAGCATTAGCCACGCCTCGTATATTACCAAGGGGGCAGCGGAGAGAACAATTGTTATTATTTTATATGCTAACAGGCTGGCGTGGGTTGGCAGGAGGGAGGGAGGGAGAGAGGAAGAGAGAGAGGGAGGAGAGGTGTGGTTGGTGCGGGGCGGCCGAGTCAAGCGGCGGTCGATTTGTAAGTCATTAGTGTGATTGCCGGCCGATGCAAATTTCACGGGTATAACCTTGTGAAATGGTGATAAGGAACATTAAGATTCCCTCCTGGAGTCACCACACACACACACACACACACACACACACACACACACACACACACACACACACACACACACACACAGGGAAAGAGAGAGTCATCTTCAAATATGCTCTGAGTCCCTGAGGTCACTCGTCTGTGATTCTGCCATTCGAGGATGCAGGAGGCGGCGACACGAGCACGTGGGTGGGCAGGAGAGGACATGGGCGTGAGGCTGTGAGCTGATCGGATGGAGTGGGCGTGAGGGGATATGTGGGTGGGCGAATGGGCGACAGCGTGAAGGGATTGGGTGGGAAAAGGGAACGGGCATAAGAGTGTTAGTTTGCCTGGGAGGGGAGTGAGTGTAAGGCTGTGGGTGGGTGGGCGGGATGGAGACGGCTGGCGGCGGTGGGCAGGTAAGGCTGAAAGGGTGAGGGTGGAAACGTGACGGCGTGGTGTGGAGGGACGAAAAGGGTGGAAGGAAGGGTGGGCACGGGCTGGCATGCTGTTGAAGCGAAGCGAGGCGAGGCTAGGAAGGATAATGGTGGATCTGTGGTAACTCTGAAGGATGTGGACGGAGAGAGGTACGAAAGAGACGAAAAAGACAAAGAAGATACACATCTTTCCAATGAGATGACGAGGAAAAGACTGCATATGAGACACTTAAGGATACCAAAGTACTGAGTGGGTAGAGAGAGCCATAAGAGATGTAACATTAGGGGCGCAAAGGTGGCGCTGAGGTGGAGAGGGCGATAAAAAGCGAACACATAAGGGAGGAAGAGCCTTGCTACGATAGTGGCGACGATAAGATGGAACACGAGGTCTGGAGGAATTAGAAAGGTGGAGTATGGGTTGAGAGGGTGTGGAAGGTGGAGTTGGGAACAAGGTGAGAAAGGTGGAGCTAAAGTGAAGATGATAAAAGGTGGAGAGGGTGAAAAGAGTAGAGAAGGATGAGAGAGAGAAGGACACAACTAAAGGGATAGCAGAAGTGGGGACGGGAAAGGTGTTGGTAAGGTTGAGAGGGCGATAGGAGAAGGGTCACTAGCGACGCCCTGGCACCTCCGCGGGACTGTTATGAATGCTAAGGAGGCGTGACCCACCGGGGCAAGGAGGGGGTCAAGCCGGCAGGTGTGCGAGGCCGCTCAGGTGAACCGGTTTGCGGGGTGGAACGAATGGAAGTGGTTCACGTGAGAAGCGGGAGAACGAGAGCATGGAACGGGACACACACACACACACACACACACACACACACACACACACACACACACACACACACACACACAAACCAACCCGTCTTGCTCATCTTCCGGAGTTGCCTGACTGACCTCACGAGAAGGAAAAGAAAACGGTGCTCTTCACTCACTGAAAAAAAGACCGCTACTGGAGGACACACAAGAGAAAGAGAGAGGGAGAGGGAGAGGGTCTTTCCTGTTTTCCGGCGGCCTCGGGGCACCAACACCTGAGGTACTGCGGTTCTCGGGGCAGCGACTAATGAAAGCGATAACAGAGAGATAACGCTGTCTACCGGAGAACTCGACTACCAGACAAGGATCGACTGAAACAGAGATGAGGGTCGAGGAGGTCAGGCGGTGTGGGCGGCGCAGGTGGCCCCACGCCCAGCCCTTCCAGACCAGTGGTTGGGGGGCGAGGTGGTGGGGGGATGACCCTTGGGGCAGAGGGGAGGTTGGGGAAGGGAGGGGCCACGGAGGTTACACTAGGGGATGAAAGGGATGTGTAAAGAGAGGGTCATTCCGAGGGAGGAGAGGTATGGGAGAGGCAAAGGTCGCGGGGGTATGAGAGGGCGGTATGAGGTGGAGGTCGTGCTGTGAGTTAAGAGGAAAAACGCTAGAGAAGAGGAGGAGAGAGAAAAAAAAAGGGGGGAGTGGTGGTGGTGGTGCTGGTGGTGATAGAGGTGTAGGAAAGGGAGATTCAAAGGGTGCAGCGCAGGAATGTGATGCTGAGGCAGGAGGAAAAAAAAAAGTCTTAAGTCGATGAATATGAAGAATACTTTTTAAGAGTAATGGAACTGAGGTCTTGTGTTGAGGCTGGGATAGCAGAGAGAGAGAGAGAGAGAGAGAGAGAGAGAGAGAGAGAGAGAGAGAGAGAGAGAGAGAGAGAGAGAGAGAGAGAGAGAGAGAGAGAGAGAGAGAGAGAGAGAGAGAGAGAGAGAGAGAGAGAGAGAGAGAGAGAGAGAGAGAGAGAGAGAGAGAGAGAGAGAGAGAGAGAGAGAGAGAGAGAGAGAGAGAGAGAGAGAGAGAGAGAGAGAGAGAGGCTTATGATGAGTCTTCAAAATCCAACCAAAACGAAACTGCATGTACATAAAAGGGAAGCCGGAGAGAAGCTTAGGGTGAGGCAGCAACACCTAAGCCAAGGCCTGACTGTATGTGCTTAGAAGATCAGAGCTGACGGTGAGGCTTGAGAATATAATAAAGGCGATGAAGTATTGCTTTGAGATTGAGATCATTAGCGAGGCCAAAGCGGAAAAAGAGATATAGACGAGAAGCTTAACGGGGAGGATGATTAAGCTTCAAAACACAAGCAAGACAGTGAGCGGGCCTGAGATGGCAGATAACGCTGATTAACGAGAGATTATTGACGTCTCGTTTAAGAAGGAGCGATAAGCAATGAAGAGGGAAGAGAGGAGAGACGGAGGCACCCCTGACACTTAGCACAGAGAGAGAATGAGAGATGGGAGGAGGAAGGAAAGGAGGAGAAACAAAAAATATGGATAAATTATGACTAGAGGCCTGGGATAGGAGACAAGGTTGAAACTGAGCAACAGGAAGGAGAGGAGAAGGGAAAGAAGAGAGAGATAATATGGATAAGTTATGAGAAAGAGGGTTGAGATAGAAGGTAAGGCCGACGCGGGGATGAAGGCTGACACGGGCGAGGCACCGAGGAGAGAAAGGAAGGAAGGAAGGGAGGAAAGGGAGAAAATTTTGGGCGCACGCGTGGCAATGGGCGGAGGGGCGGATTATGATGGATGAGTCGTCAGCTGTTGAGGTGGAGTGAGTGAGTGACAGGTGGATTACAGGCTGGCCCGCTCCCTCTGGTCTGAAACCCAGCATTACCGCGGATTACCATCGCCTTACATTGTTTTCCAGGACAGATATTGTTTTCTCATTTTTATTTACTTCCTGGAATGTTGTAGTTGTGAGTCAGGCGTCACCTGAGCCGCGTGACGCATAGATATTGTGAGTAATGAGAGACGAACATCAATTTGCATAAGATCCGAGGCCCGCCCCGCCCTTAGGAATCTAACACGCCGGAAGTGGCTGGTTGCTTCACCGCGGGCGCGAGGCGGCGTTGGGCGGCTCGCGTGGGGCAGCACCTCAGGCCGCCAGGTAACGAGCACCTCAAAAGAGAGAGAAAAAAGGTAATGTTTTCTCCACCACGCTGGAATATTCAGAAACCCGGCGTGGCGTACCCATATAGCAACACTGGCAGGCGGGGAGCGCCGCTGACGATTTGTTTTATTTGCCGAGCTCAAGGAGGAGCAGGAAGGGGAGGAGGAGGTGCAGGAGGTGGAGGTTGTGGTGGTGGTGGTGGTGAGGGAGGAGGACGAGAAAGAGAGAGAAAAAGAAGACGACAAAGATAGGAGGATGAGCAGGAGGAAATACTTACGAAGAGAGAAGACAAATGAGAAGATACACGAAATAAAAGAGAGAGAAGAGGATAACGTTCAGTACAGTATGGAGCGTCTCTGTTCGTGAGGGTTTGTTTATTTACGCCTCACCGCCTCCGTGGCCCAGCGCTCCTCACGGGCCGCCCCTCGCAGCCTTGCGGCGGCGGGCTCGGCCGAAGGTTAAGCCCGTGAAATCCTGAGAAGCCGCCATGACACCGGGTGAGGGACGGAGGCGCCGCGTGACCTCAGGAGTTTCGAGGAAGAGGAGAGTGGAAGCCGCTCTCTTGTGGATGCGAGAGGCAGAGTGGAGGCTGGCGTGGTGGTAGTAGTGGTAGTAGTGGTGGTCGTGGTGGTGGTGGTGGTGGTGGTGGTGGTGGTGGTGGTCCAGGAGCCTGGTGGCGGGAGGGCACAGGGCACACGGGCCGGCCGAGGGTCAAGGGTCTCCCGCAAACACCCTCAATAATAGTTGCTGTATAATATATCTTCCCTGTGACCTACTGGGGAGGGCAGGGCCGAGGCAGGAAGAGATGCGTGCGGGAGGGAGGGGTGAGAGAGAGCAGGTCCAGGCCAGGCAGAAGAGGTAAAGAGATGGCGCAGAAAGGAAAAAGGTTGAGGGAGAGGAGGCTGGTAGGGCATGGCAGGGCATGGCAGGGCAGGACTGAGGGGAGGAGCAAAAGGTCACTACCTGACTTGGTGCAGTTTGTGTTTAAAGATAGGATTATCATCGGGATTATTCTGCGATAAGTAGTGACGGACACGAGTGATTTAGGGGCGAGCGAGGCCACCCGCCGGAGCCGAGGGCCTCTCGCGGTGTTCCTGCCTTGCCTGGAGGAGGTGGCAGAGACTTTAAGTTCCCCGGAGTTGACGGGAAAGATAATGTACACACTGGAGACAGGTTCCCCGGCCCGAAAAAAAGCAGCAGCAGCACAGATAACGTCAAGTTACAGAGGAAAGTTCGTTGAGCATCTCGATGACTTTATAACTACCGCGTCTCTCCCCAAGACTCATCCCAGATTCAGTTTTAATGATTGTCAGAATATTTACATTGATTATCTCCACACGCACCCTCCCTCACTCCCTCCCTCCCTCCCTCGCTTCTTTGCCTCCCTCCTTTTCCTTTTTCTTATGCTCGTTCCCAACCTCCTTCTCCTCCTCTACCTCCTATTCCTCTACCCCCCCTCCTTCAGCTAAACCACTGCTCACCATCTCTATGTAACCACCAACATCCTCATTATCTGAACCGAGGAACAAGATGCTGTGGCTTTTATGCTGTAGGTAGTATCGACCAGAACTGCCACCACCACCACCACCACCTCCTTCTCAGTGTGTCAATTCCCTAACAAAGGTGTGTCGTCGCTTCCCTGTGTAACCCTCGCTTATTAGAAATTTGGGTGTGGCGTCTTGAGTCCTCATGTCACCCTCCTATCCCTCCATACTAACCTTCTTATATCTCCCTACCTTACCCTCACCGTCTATCTCCCCCACTCCTTCCCTCCCTTACTCACCTATCCACCCACCCGCCCAACCTTCGTCCGACACACCCTTTGCTCTCTTCGAATTGGGCAGAAAAAATAACCCACCGTTGCGCAGCGCAGAACCTTCAGGGTGTGGGCGTCCCGAGGGCTTCCGGAGACCTCTACAGGTTTTTGCTGCGTTGTCGCTCCTGTGTTTCTGTCGACCCGCTGTTCTTGCCGCCGCCTCCACTATCCCAAGGTTATCTGACGTCATTAGGGACCCTGTTTGTTAGTGTCTCTATCATTAGTGGCAGTTGTCAAAACCCCCTCAAGCCCGTGGCAGCTGTAGCCTAGACGCACACACTCACACACACACACACACACACACACACACACACACACACACACACACACACACACACACACACACACACATAGATAGATAGATAGATAGTTTATTGACCACAGCTTACATGGTTTTATCGTACATAGATAATATATCTTACAAATATAAACTTTTCTTTTTTTACAAAATTCTCCATCTAATAGCTATAGTCCACATAATAGTTATAATAATGAAAAAACAACAACACATACACACACACACACACGCACACGCACACGCACACGCACACACGCCTCTACGATTTTTTTTCTCTCCTCAGGTCACTATGCAAGTAGAGTTTTCTGTCAGTCATCCAGATATTACGAAGAATCAACCCCTCCGCAGCTGTTCACCCACACTCGTGCTCTCACAGACACTCTCCTCACATTTCACCCCTCACCCCTCACCCTTGACCCATGGTGGTGCATTATGTGATTCCAGACTTTATTTTTTCCTTTTCCTTTTCCAGGTGGCGCGTGGCTGGAGGCAGCGAGTAATGCATGACCGGCGACACCCGCGGCGGCAGGACGGTTCTTGGGACTCAGGTACGTGGTGGTTACACTTTTTGGCCTCGCTGAAGGTGGAGTGTGACCTTGAGGCCCCGTGTGGTGGCCCTGTGTGTGTGTGTGTGTGTGTGTGTGTGTGTGTGTGTGTGTGTGTGTGTGTGTGTCTTGCCCCCGAACAAAGGTGAATAAAGGTGAACCTGTGCATACTGCTTTTTCGTGTGTGTGTGTGTGTGTGTGTGTGTGTGTGTGTGTGTGTGTGTGTGTGTGTGTGGTATCTTTTTTCAATGTCTTCTTTTTTTCTCTTTGTTTTTGCACAAGTCCCTGCGTCCCGGAAGCGTCATGACAGGTGGTGGTGTGCCCGCTGGCCTCACTCATCATTATTATTATTATTATTCTTGTTTGTATCAAGAGAAGGTATATTTTTTTGTTTATTTGGAGGTCGTGATGACGGTGTATATTTTCAAAAGTATTTAATGAAAGAGAACCGGTATTAGTGTGTGTGTGTGTGTGTGTGTGTGTGTGTGTGTGTGTGTGTGTGTGTGTGTGTGTGTGTGTGTGTGTGTGTGTGTGTGTGTGTGTGTGTGTGTGTGCTCATTCACAAAACTGGGGTAGCGGATGATCGCGTGTTTCTTCCTGAGTTGCCCTTATTTGGGATATCTGGCCCTGATTTACTTCACACGTCCCTCTCCCTCTCTCCGACCCTTCCTTCCTTTCTTCCTTCCTTCTTCCTTCTTCTTCTTTCTTCCTCCTTTACCTTTTACACTTTTTATTCTGTCTTTCCTTCCTAGCCTTCCATTTTCTTTTTCTTTTCTTCCTTCTTTCATAACGTTCATATTCTTCTCTCTACTTCTTACCATAAATCCTTTTCTTTCATTCTTTTTTTTCTCTTTCCTCTCTTCCTTACCTTCTATACCATTCCTTTCTCCTCATTTCTTCTTTCCTATTTGTTATTGCTTTTTCGTCATTTTTCATTCCTTCTCATGTCTTCATCTTCACTCACTCAACTTCTATCCTCTTCCTTCATTCCCTTTGCCCATCTCCACCTTCTTTTCTTCGTTCTCTTCGTACTATTTTTTTCTGCACCACTACCACCACTACCTCCTCCTCCTGCTCCGTCTCCTGCTGTCTGTTCTGTGGCCGCGAGTTATGATGTGTCGGTGATGTGGAGTGCGCCGGTGGGGACAGCCGCTGCGTGTTACCAGAAGCCTCATTCGTTCCTACTGGGCCGCCACCTGCTCTGTCCAAACACACCCATCCCACCTCACGCAGGGTAAGGGATGGACGCACACTGACAGGCGGATGGGCAGGCCGACAGACGGACAGACAGACAGACAGACAGACAGACAGACACACACACACACACACACACACACACACACACACACACACACACACACACACACACACACACACACACACACACACACACACACACACACACACACATTCCTGAAAGATATCTGATTGCTTGTATACTTGCTTGTGTATTGTTCATTAGTTCTTATGGTTATGGCTTGTGTGTGTGTGTGTGTGTGTGTGTGTGTGTGTGTGTGTGTGTGTGTGTGTGTGTGTGTGTGTGAGTGTGTGTGTGTACTAGAAATCATGCATTCATGGACAAAGGAGGAGGAGGAGGAGGTGGAGGAGAGGGAGGAGAAGGAGGAGGAAGAGATCGGTTTGCAAGTCGTTTTCCTTATTGCTCTTTGTAGTGGTCCGTGATGGTCGTTTACAAGCGGTGGTGATGGTGGTGGTGGTAGTGGAGGTGGTGCTGGTGATTGCGGTGGCGGTGGTGATGGTGGTGGTGGTGAGGCTCCCTGCGGTGCTCGGTGCATGGTGATACTCTTGTGGAGGCGGTGGACTTGATTGAAGGTGGAGATGCCGAGGTAGTGGTGGTGGTGGTGGAGGGAATGGTGATGAGTGCACAGATGGTGGTGAATGGAGTGTGGGGTGCGATAAAGATGGGATGGTGTTGATGGTGGAGGTGGAGGAATAGATGGTGAGGAGATTTTAAAGATGATGGATATTATGATGAGGTGGTGATGAAGGTGATAGCAGTGGTGATGGCGGTGATGGCAGGGGTGCTAAACGCAGTGGAAGTGATGCTGGCACAGGTGATAGCGAATATAATGGCTGTTAGGTAGGAAGCTGGTGGTGAGGTCAGTGGTGTAGGAAGAAGAACCAACAGCAGCAACAGTAGCAGTTGGTGGTATTGATAGTGGAGGTGGTGGTGTCCGCGGCGAGGCCAGGGGGAAGGTGTAAGCGTGGAAGCTCGTCTTGACACTATATACTTTACCCTTTGTGGCTCCGGCTGTGATGAATGCGGCAAATCTCCACAGTGGATGGTTTGCATATCATTCCGCGAGGAGAAGGAGGAGGAGAAGGAATAGGAGGAGTAGGAGGTAGAATGGTTAGCCCTGAGGGAGAGAGAGGGCGAGAGAGAGAGGGAGGAGAGGAGAGGGTATAGTGAGTAACAGGCTTCCGCTACAGGCTTAGGTGAGGGCTGGAGTGAAGGCTTTGTGAGGATCGGGCTGAGTGAAGGATGATGGCGATGCTTCACCCTCGACCTCAGTCCATTCCTGGCGCGAGGGGCCGTGATGCTCCCCGCTATATATGACCCGATATTGCCCGCGCGCCGCCCCGTCACTCCCGACCTGTAAATCAAGACACCCTCGCCTCTTAATGACTTGAGGGGGAGTGGCTAGTTAGCGTGAGGGTGTCGGGGCAAGGCGCGTGTGTCCTCCGAGCAGGGGAGAAAAAACGGTACTCTCTCATGGGTGCTTTAGGAGAAATTCATTGTTGGTTTCTTGGGTCCTGAGTTACAAGGGCGTCCCGGGGAGGGCTGAGTTACTCCCTCAAGACGGACGACGGCTGATGAATGGCACAAGATCACTCACCGGCGCTCTTATTGGCCCCGGACGCGCAAAACAAGCACAGGGCGACAATAACTCACCTGCTGGTATGCAGAGCCCGGCCAGCGTCCGCACCCCTTCTCCTCCACCACCACCACCACCACCACCACCACCACCGCCGCCGCCGCCACGCGATGCACCAAGGCGTCGTCATCCTTCCACCTTAATGTGACTCCTTCCCGCCTTCCTCCGCCCGTCGTCCACTGCCACCCCTGGACAGTCCAGTATATTTCTTTTATAAATACCATATAAAGAGAGGCCAATGAGAACTTTCCAGCACTCCGGCCTATAATTACAAACTCCATCTCAATCTCTCCCTCACTAATGACGCTGCGATAGATTTTTATCACAACCTCCTGAACGGGTAACGAAGTGGCCGTCAGCGGGGCACAACAGGGACTCCCCACGCCAGGCAGTAAGAGCGAGAATCTCATTGTTATCCACCAGTGCAGCGTGATGCAGGAAGGCCCACGGGATGGCCTCTCGCTCCACGACGGCGGGTGAGTCTCGGGGTGCCTCGGGGAGGGTTGCTTGCGCCCCCGGGGAGCTTCGGTAAAAAGTTGAAGCAGGCAGTAATTTCACGTGTTTCGTCAGGAGGATGTTGATTGCCGCCGCCTGTTTTTCTCTCGGCATGGCATGGCAGGGCAGGGCAGAGCGGGGCAGGGCAGGGCAGGGCAGGGCAGGGCAGGGAAGGGCAAGCAGGGGCCGGTATAGGAGTGCCCTTCAAGGTTGCTGTTCCTGTTGGTGGTGGTGCTGGTGGTGCTGTTGCTGCTGTTGTCGGATGCTGTGGCCGCCCGCCTTATGATTCACTGCAAGAGACTATTATTTCTTCCTCTCCCTCACCTTCCCTGCCTCAACCCCTCCCCTCCACCTATACCTGTATGCCCGCCCGCCCGCCCGTCCGCTCGTCCTCCCGTACCAAGCGCCCCGCTGTAATCCACTTGACTTAAGCGCCTTGGAAACAGTCATCGCCATGTCCCGGGTCGGTACAGGCCGTCAGGGTGTTCGGGAAGGTGAGGAAGATGATGATGAGAAGGAGAAGGAAAAAATGTAAACACAGACAAGCGGGAGAGTACGAGCAGGAAAAATGTATAAACTCAGATGATAACTGCGCTTCAGATAATTTACAGAACCTCTCTGAAGAAATGGCTTGATCATAGAGTTTTTTTGTTCTCTCTCTCTCCCTTACCTTCCTTCCATCATCCTTTCAGGGTGCGAACACACACGACTATTATCATCTTCGTTAACTATCTTAAGGGTGATTCTTTTTCCTCCTCTCTCTCTCTCTCTCTCTCTCTCTCTCTCTCTCTCTTGCTTGACTTAGCATGCGAAAGGTTGCTTAACCCTTCCTTTGTTAAGGTGTGTGTGTGTGTGTGTGTGTGTGTGTGTGTGTGTGTGTGTGTGTGTGTGTGTGTGTGTGTGTGTGTGTGTGTGTGTCAAGGTTTGTAGTCTACCAATCGACATGTGAAGCATAAAACTTATGAACGTTATATATTTTCCCCTTTGTGGTTCAGTGTGTGTATTTGTGTGTGTGTGTGTGTGTGTGTGTGTGTGTGTGTGTGTGTGTGTGTGTGTGTGTGTGTGTGTGTGTATATGTGTTTGTGTATGCTAAGAGGTAGGCGTGGTGGTGAGCGGGCACGGAAGAATGACAGCAGCTCGGCCAGTGACTTTAGCTAGTATAGAGGTCGAGGGCGCGTGGCCTAAGCATACTCGTAACAGGGCACGTCTTACTATTGTGGCGGGACATGGATCGCGACCAACGTAGGATAAGGAACGACACTTACGCAATGGACACGAAAGAGAAAGTCGGAACAACACAAATATATATCTTGAGTGACATTAGTGTGGTGGCGGAGGGAATAGCAAGAAGATACGTGGTGGTGGTGGTGGTGGTGGTAGGATATGACGCCATCCTTTCCTCCTCCTCTTCCTCCTCCTCGTCCTCCTTCTCCTCCTCTTTCTCCTCCTCCTCCGTTACCACACCTCAAGACTGAGTGCGTGTAAGTGAGGCAAGAAAGAAAAATAAGCGAGACAGGGACTTTTAGGAGCCTCCCTTTATAATGAAGTGACGGGAAAGGGTGTGGAGGTCTGCCAACTTGTTTATTGTAGTGAAAGGCGAAGCAATAGTGCAAGGGAAGGACAAATGGCACAGACTGAAAGAGAGAGAGAGACAGAGAGAGAGAGAGAGAGAGAGAGAGAGAGAGAGAGAGAGAGAGAGAGAGAGAGAGAGAGAGAGAGAGAGAGAGAGAGAGAGAGAGAGAGAGAGAGAGAGTTGGAAAAAAGACTGCAACAAAGAAGAAAATAACAACAGGAAACAAGACTGAAAAAAAGATAAAGTTGTTATTCGTTCTCGTTTTGAAATGGCAGGAGTCAAGAGAACAAGGAAACGAAAGAGAAGAAGGAGGAGGAGGAGGAAGAAAATGAAAAAGCAAAGGAGAAGAAAGAGGACGTGAATAAATAGAGGTGAAGGGGACAGGTGGATAACAGCACTCATGGCTCGTTATGTGTGTTGAGTATGCAGGAGCCACGTCGAGCTACAGGAAAGCTTGCCGGCCTATAGGAATGAGGCTCTCGTCGTGTTTCTTGTCAGTGAATGTCGCGTTCAGATTCCTCGCTCGTCCGCCTTTCACGAGACTGCGAAGGTCGCCGGTGTGTTTCTCTTTTCCCACGCGGAAGGCTGGAACAAGAATCGACAGACATACAGACAGACTGCTGCTGCTGCTGGGTAGATAGATTCCTAGATAGATGATATGTGTGTGTGTGTGTGTGTGTGTGTGTGTGTGTGTGTGTGTGTGTGTGTGTGTGTGTGTGTTCATTATAATTATGAACACACACACACACACACACACACACACACACACACACACACACACACACACACGAACATGCTTGCATGCACGCACACACCCATATGCTGAGAGAGAGAGAGAGAGAGAGAGAGAGAGAGAGAGAGAGAGAGAGAGAGAGAGAGAGAGAGAGAGAGAGAGAGAGAGAGAGAGAGAGAGAGAGAGAGAGAGAGAGAGAGAGAGAGAGAGAGAGAATATTAGAGGTGCAGAAAGACAGACCTTGTGATCCAAACTAGGTGATCTATCCTTAAAACTGGACGGCGATTAAAATCAATCATGGAAGATGCTGTATCACTGTCTGAGAGAGAGAGAGAGAGAGTGAGAGTGTAAGCCTTGAATATTTAACTCTTACCATTTTCCCATCAACCAAACTACGGAAATGTTGGCATTACTTACGTCCTCGTCTTCCTTTCCTGTCTTGAAACATTAATTGAATCATTAAAAGCAAGACAAAGACAGAGGATGAGGAAGCTCCTTGAATTTGAAGATTTTAGATACCAAACAAAAATCAAGAAGCAGACAAGAGGGTTTTAAGAAGGTGAGGCAGATTAACCTGAAGATTTATATGGCAGTAGAGTAAGTGAGGAATATTAATCTTTAGTTTAAATAGAGAAAATGCAGCGGACGGGGATGAATAGCGATGCAGACGTAGACGAGGAAGATGACGGTGAGGAAACGATGTAACGATAGAGTGATGGAGCGCTAGTAAGTGTGAGGAGGGAGGCGGAGAGAGGGAGTAGAGGAAAATGAGGGAGGGAAAGATTCACGAGCGTCAGAGATGAAAGATAAGGAACACTGCAAGAGGAGGAGATGGAGGAGGAGAAGATGGTGAAGTAGTTTGGCTGTGGCAGAATGATGCATAGCAATCGACTGAAAGTAATACGAGCTGCCCGGACCGATACTAGCCACATTTATGCTAATATTTGCCTCCTTGTCACTCGATGTTCCTGGACGCGGCTGTGGTCAGGGGGCGGAGCTGGCCTCCCTTGCCCTGCCTTCACTGGACAAACACTTGACGTATCTGCTGCCTCTGCTGGCCACTGACGCTGCCCTTCGTGTTGCTGCAGCGTTGTTATTGGCTGGGCAAGGCAAGGCAAGGCAAGGCAAGCTGCTGCTGTGGTGGACGCTGGCGAAGTTGTCGAGGCGCTGCCTGGAGTCATGTGGCGTGTTTATCTCATCGTATCTGTGTTGGAGTCTGCTGTCACCACGCCGGCTCACCTGCCTTCCCGAGGCAAGATTGAGTTGTGGAGGGAATTGATTGCGACATGTTTTATTCATGTGCTTATTGATTGAATATGTAATGAAGGCGACGCACTCTGAAAGCTGCTTGTGCGTGGAGTTTTCCTTCTCACTTTTATTTTATGAAATACATATTTGTGAGTTGAGATGAAGTATTGGTGCGAAAGTGGACGTTTAGGCGTGAAGAGAACCACGTAAATGCACGAATTATACTCCATTTTATCACGCTCCGGCGTGATAAAATGGAGTATGATTCAGTGCAGAGAGAGAATGTTTGAGCAAAATTGCATTCTAAATGCCACAATGAATGAGAGGCGACGATGGAGGCGGGGAGGAGGAGGAGGAGGATGTGGAGGGAAACAATGAGAAGCAACCGGTCCGTGTTCAGGTGTAAATGTTGAGGAGGCGAACATTGAGTGCTGTAAAGTACGTCAGGTTAAAGGTTGCAATTAATGGCTCGCCACAAAGCCGCGCAGGACTAAAAGAAATAAATACGTGAGTATCTGCAAATCAGCTGTCGTATAGAAGCAATATTATATTTCCCCAATGTAAAAATTTACTTGGCGAGAATCAGGATTATTGTTTTGCAATGCGACGAACAAAGGAAAGGTTATCGCTAAAAGAGAAGATAATTGATAAAAATTCATTGGTCGCTGCATTAGTGTTGAGTAAATCACACAATCGCCAAGATCTTCCCCGAAAACCAGGCGAGGAGGCGGCGGCTCGTTGCTCCGCCGCTAACAAGGCTAATCAGCGGCAGCACCAGAACAGCCCACTCACGCTCCTCCTCCTCCTCCTCCTCCTCCTCCTCCTCCTCCTCCTCCTCCTCCTCCTCCTCCTCCTCCTCCTCCTCCTCTTTCACCTCCTCTTCTTCTTCCTCCTCTTCCTTCTCCTCCTCCTCTTCCATTTTCTCTTCTTCCTCATCCTCCTTCTCTTCTTCCTCCTCCTCCTCCTCCTCCTCCTCCTCCTCCTCCTCCTCCTCCTCCTCCTCCTCCTCCTCCTCCTCCTCCTCCTCCTCCTCCTCCTCCTCCTCCTCCTCCTCCTCCTCCTCCTCCTCCTCCTATGTTTCTCAATTTTTCCTCTCCAAACTTTTTACTTAACCTTCTTTCTTCATTCTTTTCGTCTTTCTTGCATCTTTACCTATCTCTTCTTTACCTCTTTATTCTTCCCCGTTATCGCTTTCCTCTCCTTCATCGTGGTCATTTCCTTCTCTATCCTCCTCCTCCTAGCGTTTTTCTTCTTCGTTCTCCACTTCCTTCGCAAACCCTTCTTTTTCCTTCTCCTCCTACCTCCTCCATCTCCTCCACCTCCCTCTCCTCCTCCTCCCCTACGTCTCTTTTACGCATTTCGATAATCCACCCCGGAAAAGAGCAAATAAGAGAGCGAAAGGCTGCCCGGCGCACGCAATTGCCCGCTGAATAAGACCCCGCGATTAATGGCAAATATGGCGTAGAGGTAATTAATTGCCTCATTAACGAATCGTCTAATTTTATCCCGGCGCCATTAAGGAGAAAAGAGGAGGAGGAGGAGGACGGGGAATAGGAGGGATAAGAGGAGAGGGAAAGGAAGGATGGGGAGAGAATGAGTGGGAATGTTCAATGCTGGGAAGATTTTTCAAGTTTTTTTTTTCCTCTTTTCTTTTCTTTTTTTTTTGTATTTTTGTGCGAGCATTTCCGCTTTCTTGGATGGATGTTAATCAGGTAGAGAAGAAAAAAAAAAGAAAGACGCCAAGCAAGATAATCTTCGTGTCGTTATCAGATTGCGCGCGCAGCGAACATAATGAGCAGGGCAGAGGACGACGCTGATAGTGACGGCAGGTGGTGGTGGTGGTGGTGGTGGTGGTGGAGAGTAACGACGGTGATGCAAACGATGAAAAAGCAGACTTAGACCCGTATTCAGAAACGGTTAGCTCTCTCACCACGGCTATTTTCTAAGATCACAGAGATGATTAGTGGGGTTTTCAAGAGTTTCTCCAGTTATTAATGTAGAAATCTTGTCACCATAGAACCATAAAAACAATTTAAAAACTCTTGTAAACATAATAAAACCTTTTGAAATAGTGGAGGTAAGGCGCAAAAATGTTTGAGAACATGATGGAAGGAGATAAAGACAGGGATAAGAGAGAGAGAAGAGAGAGGGAGGAAAATATAGAGCAGTAGGATATGGAAGACAAGATTTAGGAGAGTATAAGAGATGATGTCAAGATATGAAGGTATCTGGGTGACGATGAAGATGAGGGATGGTAATAATGAGGGTGATGCTAAAAAATGAGAAAGAGAGAGGAGAATAGGAGGACGGGAGGAGGAGAAGAAGGAATGCTAGGAGGAAAAGGAAGAATATTAAGGTGGGAAGAGAAGGAGGAGGAAAAGAAGAAGAGGAAGAAAACAAACAGTAGCATGAAATCATAGTCACACTGCATATAAACTGGTGCCGGAACGGAGACCTGGTGACGCAATAGGAAAGAAAATTATGACTAGGTTTTGTAACACACTCGCATGACCAAACAGCACCACCACTACCACCACCATCACCGTCATCATCACCATGAGCTCTGTATATTTGAATAATGACCCTTCCTTGACTCATCCTCCACGTATAACAATGCTCTGTAAACTCAGCTCGAAGGGTAAGGTCGTGGTGCCCTTGCCGTCCCTTCCTCAAGCTTACAAGGTCGTCCGGGGTCAGGGATACTAATTAAAGTGAAGACGAGCGTGCGACGTCAAGCGGGCCGTGTCGGGGCGATGTTAATGGGCGATGGGCGGACTGGGTGGCGGGTCTTGGGGATTCCTGGAGGCTGTAGGGACCATGTGGGACGCGGAAAACGGCGTCTTACTAGAGGAAGGATGGGAGTTTGACAGGTTAGACAGCGGTGCTCCGGGTGTGGCGGGCAGTGGGTGGGACAAGACCGCGAAGACCTGGGCGGAATGACTTTGGGTGACTTAGCAGCATCTATATTTGCCTTGACAGAATGGCTACCTATTGACACAGCAGGGTTTATGTTTGCCTTGAGAGAATGGCTATCTACCGCTGCCATTACAAAAGGTAGCAGATTGATAGATACTATTTAAGTATAATAGGTTTAGGAATACTTTTCTTGAAATATAGCTAGATTTGAAAGAAGGATGCCCACCAAGATGCCCCTGAGTAGTGTTGAATAAGAGGAACGTTGACAGGTGGATGTGTTTAGTTTATATTAACATTTTTTTTTGTTCTACTATTGAGGGTAAAGTAGAAAAAGGTGAACAGAATGCTGACAATAGGAACTGAGAGGAATGGGTGTGGCATTAACCTGGATGTGTAAAGAAGAAAAAGTTCCCTGGCGGAATAGAAAACGAAACTGAACTTTTAAGAACAAGTTTCCTTCTAGAGGCAGCCAGCATTAGGCAGGGAGCATTCCCTTGGACTAATGGCTCTCCTTGGACGAGCAGAGTTTCCTTCAGAGACATGG
>NC_059294.1:372500-385000 GCF_017591435.1 Portunus trituberculatus | reverse complement strand
CGAGAGAGAGAGAGAGAGAGAGAGAGAGAGAGAGAGAGAGAGAGAGAGAGAGAGAGAGAGAGAGAGAGAGAGAAGATTGGCAAGCATGACCGCAGATCGGATCATCACAACACACACACACACACACACACACACACACACACACACACACACACACACACACACACACACACACACACACATACACACGACTCAGTGATGAAAGCCATGTTAAGTCTTCATGAATTGGATGCTTAACGCCACCAAATAACAATACAACGACGATTGGTGCAGGAGGAGGAGGAGGAGGAGGAGGAGGAGGAGGAGGAGGAGGAGGAGGAGGATTAGAAGGAGGAGAAAGAGACCGAAGAGGGAAAAAAAGTCAAGAGCAAGACGAGGGTGTTGGTAGCGGCGTCAGAAGGAGGGGATTGTTGTGGGAGGAGGAAGGGGCAAGGAGTAAGGACAAGGGGGGTGGAGGGGAGGGACGGCAGGGATGAGGGAGGGAAAAAGTGGAAGTCGTGAGGTGGTCTGCCCAGGTCGAGCTGTGCGTCATTCAGTGGACAGCCTCTCTCTCTGACTCAACCAACTGGCTCTAATCTCTCTCTCTCTCTCTCTCTCTCTCTCTCTCTCTCTCTCTCTCTCTCTCTCTCTCTCTCTCTCTCTCTCTCTCTCTCTCTCTCTCTCTCTCTCTCTCTCTCTCTCTCTCTCTCTCTCTCTCTCTCTCTCTCTCTCTCTCTCTCTCTCTCTCTCTCTCTCTCTCTCTCTCTCTCTCTGCAAGAGAGAGAGAGAGAGAGAGAGAGAGAGAGAGAGAGAGAGAGAGAGAGAGAGAGAGAGAGAGAGAGAGAATGTTGTCACATATCAGTCCAGAATGTCACTCGTCCTTGCGTCCAATCAACTTGTCTTATCCATTAGTGCATGGCGGTGATTGGCTCGTGAGACGCACTAAAGTAGACTGCATCCTCTTCTCCTTAGATAAGTGAACTGTCTGGATACATTGTTGCAGCAGGTTACAGGCCACATTCACCTCCCTCAATGGTCTACCTCGATACACTGGTATAGGTTGCACACATCTCCCTTTCCAAGAGTGTCCATCCTTGATACATTGATACAGGCTACATACATCTCTCTTTCCATGAATATCCTTCTTTGATACACTGATACAGGCAAGACACATCTCTGTTTCCATGAGTGTTCTTCCTTGATACACTTATACAGGCTATATACGTACATCTCCCTTTCCATGAGTATCCTTCCTTGATACACTGGTACAGGCTACACCCTTTCCATGAGTGACCTTCCTTGATACACTGACACAGGCTACACCTAATCTCCCTTTTCATGAGTGACCCTCCTTGATACACTGGTACAGGCTACACCCTTTCTATGAGTGTACTGCCTCGATACAGTGTTATAGGTTACATGCTTCTCTGTGAGTGACCTGCCACGATACACTGTTACGACTCTCTTTCTCTCAGTGACCTGTCTTAGTCCACTGTCGCAAACAACACATCTTTCTATCTTCTGAGTGACCATTTGCTGCAACACAGTGCCTAAACTATGCTCACATTTATTATCGGATAATCCAACGATATTTTCTACTGTCCTTTTTGTTCAATTGGTCTCTAAACGAGTTTTAAGAATATTCTAGTATTGGAAATGCATTTGGAATCGATCTTTCGTTTCTTCATGTATAGTGTGAGATCTATTATTACTTTTTTTATGGTAGAAAAGTGTACTGGGCGGTGAAGGTGACTCCGCATCAGAACGCTGATCTCAGGGATCTCACAGGGAGTCATTTGATCTCTCAAGTGGTACCAAAGTTGTGATTGTATCTCTCTTGATTCCAAAGATACGGATAGTTAAATTAGGGTGTTTGATCCAGTTTCCCAAACTTGACTATAAGATTATACGGGAATTATTGGACACTGGAGGATCACTTTGGAATACAAAATCGCAGATACTTTTCTTCCCCTTATGGGTCTGTAACCGGTCTGTCCTTATCACGTTTAGTTGCCACAACGATAACGCAACACCGCCACGGCCTCCACGGACACTCTTTCCGAGAACGGTCTGCAGTTAGGGATTATAGATAGTCTTACATACGAGGGTACATTTATGGGTGATGGCTTTGCACCCACTATTTTACTATCTTATAGGTCCTGGCGAGTGTTCCTTAACCCAAATCCAGTTCAGTTCTCAATACAGTTCTCAAAATCCTGATAGTTATATAAAAAGCTTCCCTGTATTTAAACAAGTAACATTTTTTTTCCTCAAAAGGCGACATGGTTTCCTCACAGAAGAAAATAATAATATTAGGAGGCAACACGATATAAAACAGATATTGGAATATCTGTTCGTACTTTGCCTGAGGTCACATATAGAGCGTTATCTCCTGAACTGCCTGTCCTTATAACGGTCCCATTCTGGTCCTTCACGCCGCCACTCACACTCCTCGTCCTGTTAGCAAACACTGACGGTCTTGTGTCACTAGATCGGGATGTGTGTGTTTCACTGTATGATCTGCTGCAGTCTCTGACGAGACAGCCAGACGTTACCCTACGGAACGAGCTCAGAGCTCATTATTTCCGATCTTCGGATAGGCCTGAGACCAGGCACACACCACACACCGGGACAACAAGGTCACAACTCCTCGATTTACATCCCGTATCTACTCACTGCTAGGTGAACAGGGGCTACACGTGAAAGGAGACACACCCAAATATCTCCACCCGGCCGGGGAATCGAACCCCGGTCCTCTGGCTTGTGAAGCCAGCGCTCTAACCACTGAGCTACCGGGTGTGTGTGTGTGTGTGTGTGTGTGTGTGTGTGTGTGTGTGTGTGTGAGCGCCGACCCGAGATGCTGCAGCGTTGGATATTGCACGCCGTCTGATACCTTAGCCGCGGCCCTTTGCCACCCCACGGCTCACTGGTGGCGAGTCCAGCCTGTGTTGAGTGTCTGGTTTGGAACAGACAGACTGTGGTTGATGCGTCACTCTTTCTTCTTGGTTAATTATTTATTCAATCAATTACATTCAGTGTAAGTGTTAGCCAAGTTTTGTTTCAAGTTGCGAGGCGGCTTGTGTTTCATATTCATAATCTTAACGTCTTCCTCCTCCGGCATGATTGGCCATCCTGACTGCATTCTCCTCGTCCCCGCTTTCTCCCTTCCACACTGACAAGTGTGGATTATCCCTTACGTAGCGAGGAGGGTGCCGGGAGGGTGGGCGAGGAGTGGGGTGGGGGGCCATATGCACATTCATAGCCCTGAGTAATGAACACGAAGGTATGAGCAGGGCGACCGCCGCCCTGCCCCGCTGTCCTTACTCTGGGTGGTGGAGTCTCGTGGCCACGGAGGGCTGCTCGCTCTCATTTTATCTGTAAGGGGGTGTCAGATTGACAGTTGTAGGGGCGGGGAGGCCTCCTTTTGGCACCTCTCAATCGCCTCATCAGATCGCAGCCGCCATATACACCTTGGGAGCGGCCCTGGAAGAGGCTGGGTGGCGCCTGGCCGCCGCCTCCACTGTGCTGTTCTGCCGCTGCACAGAGCGACCCACCCTGCCCGCCGGCTAGGGGTGCCCGGTACCCGTCGGGGCGGCAGGGGTGGTGGGGTGAAGTGGTGGGCGTCACCCTCCCAGCCGTCTCCTCTCCACCCTAATTATCTTGATATTCCACTGCTACTGACTGTGGCCACGCTAGTCCGCCTTTGCATCCCTCTCCTCGCCTTCATCTAGTACCTCGTTGAAGTTTGTTGATTTGATGCTCGTATTGATAACCAGCCACAAAAAGCGCGCCCACGCAAGACACTGTCAGGAGTCGTAAGTTGAGGCCAGAGATATTATGGCCGAGAGCATTTATACGCGTGTAAAGTCAAGATTTGTCGTTTGCAAGTCAGATATTTCAGTGCTAAACACACTCTCAAACATGTAAAGTTGGTGCCGAGTCACTTAGCCCTCGATCCAACCTTGAAGACTCCGAGCTGTGAATCAGACTGAGTCACTAGACCACAAATATATCACTGCGCCAATATTGTCACATGTGTACTGGCGAGGAAACCTACACACACACACACACACACACACACACACACACACACACACACACACACACACACACACACACACACACACACACACACACGAGAGGAGACACATTTAGTCAGCTTACGAGTGTGTGTGTGTGTGTGTGTGTGTGTGTGTGTGTGTGTGTGTGTGTGTGTGTGTGTGTGTGTGTGTGTGTGTGTGTGTGTGTGTGTGTGTGTGGTTGGCAACGGTGCTTTGAGGTGTATAGGCTTGCGGGTGTAAGTTTGTAGGGCTGCACACAGACAGACGCCCCTGATATTTAGGTGGTGGTGGCGTGACGGTGGCGTGGGCGGCACTATCTGATGCCCGATACTCGCAGACACACGACTGCTCCCCACCTCGCCACTTCACTCCCTCGCCACCCACCGTCGCCGCCTTCCTCCCGCATGAAGTGATAACTGAACTGCAACTTCTCTTCTTTCCCTGTCCACCTTCCTTTCACTTGTAACGCTACTGTGACTCCTGCTGCCTGTCACTCTCCCTTCTTTCCTCCCTACCCTCCCTTTTTTCTTCTTCCTCTCTCTTTCTATAACCGTCGCCGCCTTCCTCTCGCATGAAGTGACAACTGAACTGCGACTCCTCTCCCTTTTTCCCTGTCCACCCTCCCTTCATCTCTGACGCTACCACGACTCTTGCTGCCTGTCCCTCTCCTTCCTTCCTCCCTGTCCTCCCTTTCTTCTTCCTCTCCCTTTCTATATATACCGTTACTGCACCTCTAGCTCCAGTCTTCCGCAGCCTTCCTACCGTCACTCTCTCTCTCTCTCTCTCTCTCTCTTTCTGAATACAGTTACGAAGCCTCAGCCGCGATTATCTTCCTTCTACGGCAGTTTTTATAGCAATACACATCCTACCGCGGTAACTTCCTTAATTCTTCACCGCCCACTCAAGCGTCTCCGTTATTATTCTATTAGCTGTTAATTTTCTTGGGGTTTTTCCTGATTTATTTTTTTCTTCGCTGATTTATTCTCTTCCGCATTTTCCTCCTCATGTTTTTGTGCGGTTCTTGTTTCCTTGTTGTCATCCATTTTCTTTTTAATTCCTATGTGGTTGTCCTCATATATTTTCGCATTGAATTATTATATTACTCGTTTTTCTTCTTCTTTTCCTCCATTCATCTATTTTTTTTCTTCGCGTTCTTAATTTTCTTTCTCCATTCTCGTTATTGTCATCCATTCACTGTCTTCTTTAGCTTTACAATTGTTTCTCTCTCTCTCTCTCTCTCTCTCTCTCTCTCTCTCTCTCTCTCTCTCTCTCTCTCTCTCTCTCTCTCTCTCTCTCTCTCTCTCTCTCTCTCTCTCTCTCTCTCTCTCTCTCTCTCTCTCTCTCTCTCTCTTTTCTAGTTCCTTTCCTTTTCCTTCTCAAGACTCTCAACTCTCCCTTGAAAGATAACCACATCTCACCATCGCTCTAACAAACCACCACACTCCTCCACTAACCCACACACACACCCGGTCACCCACACTGCTCATTTAACCTTCACACAGATCCTAATCCTAACTTCTACACACACTCACACACACACACACAGGCCCAGACACACACACCATAGCAGTTTCCTTCTCTCCTTTCCTGCTGTGTCATTTGTTCCTGGCGTCTTGTTAAGTCAGGGAGAAGCATAAAGAGTTTCGTGTAACTTCATTAGGAGTAAGTAGAGTTTTTGAGGGAGAAGACAGTAACAGCCTCAGCCTCAGTAGTAGCAGCACCACCACCACCACCACCACCTCCACCAGTAGCAGTACGCAGTGGAGGGGGGAAGCTGTTGCATAAATTGTTTTAAGTGAACCTTCTCATTAAATGTCAAAGTGTACAAACCTTTGTTAGTAGGTTGCCAGATTACCAATACGTGTGTGTGTGTGTGTGTGTGTGTGTGTGTGTGTGTGTGTGTGTGTGTGCGTTCATCCATGCGTGTGTGTACTCTTTTAATAACAAATACACACACACACACACACACACACACACACACACACACACACACACACACACACACACACACACACACACACACACACACACACACACACACACACACACACACACACACACACTCACATTGACGCAGATAAAGCCTCCCACACACACCTGTATAAATTAAACAGCATCCAAACACCTGACAACCTCGAACATTCACAGCTGACTTCATGCATATATATTTTCTCTAATTTGTTCGTCCGTGCCTGTTGAGTTATCTTTGCTTCTTTTTGGGATTATGTTCTTATTTTTTTTTTGTTTGGCTTCTGATGTTCGTTATCTTAGTGGGCAGATTTTTTTTTTTTAGCTCTTAATGTTGTTGTTGTCTGTGAAGCTGATGATGAAGGGGGAGTAAGGGGAGTAGGATGAGGAGGATGAGGAGGAGGAGGAGGAGGAGGAGGAGGAGGAGGAGGAGGAGGAAGGGGAAGACATGACCTTCACCAATATCAAGTTTGACAAAAGAGAGGATGTTCTGTTGGAATGACTGGACTGTGATTCAATAATAGTAATGATAACAATAATAATAATAATAATAATAATAATAATAATAATAATAATAATAATAATAATAATGATAATAGTAATAATAATAATAATAGCAATAATAATAATGATAATACTACTATTAATAATAAACAAACTCACCTTCTTTTCTTATTCTTACTAACCATTAGCTAAGATAACACACAACACCACTAATGATAACACCACCACCACTGCTACCACCACCACCACCACCACCAGTACTAATACTAATGGTGAAGATTAGTACTAGTCTGGCACCGCACCACCGCACCTTTGCCTTTCCGCGACAGAAGCCGAACAAAACCAAAAGAAGGGACGTGTGTTTGCTTTACTAAATGGACCGAGGTCTGTTCGTATCGCCTCCATCACGCGGAAAATTAATTAAGATAAATGTTGTCTTCGTGCTGGATTTGCATAGGAAGGTCATTTGTCAGCTTTATTACGGTTAATCCTCACCTGATTGTTTCCTTAATGTGTGAGTGTGTGTGTGTGTGTGTGTGTGTGTGTGTGTGTGTGTGTGTGTGTGTGTGTGTGTGTGTGTGTGTGTGTGTGTGTGTGTGTGTGTGTGTGTGTGTGTGTGTGTGTGTGTGTGTGTCTGCGTATTATCAGTTCCAGTTTTGTGTCTGTGTGTATGTACGTGGTTGTGAATATCTAAGATGGTTTGTGCAATGCGAATGAGCAAATGTGTGTGTCAGTGTGTATGTGTGTGTGTGTGTGTGTGTGTGTGTGTGTGTGTGTGTGTGTGTGTGTGTGTGTGTGTGTGTGTGTGTGTGTGGGCGAGCGATTGAAAGTGGTGTGTACATGTGTGCTGGTTTTTATGATTCTTATTCACCCTGTAATTCTTGTGTATATTTGCCATGCGCGGATTACCATAAGACAGAGTGTGCGTGTAGATTTAATAAGCCTTCCGTGTGTGCAGACTTCAATAAGCGGGATGATGTGCGCGCGTGTATCAATGTATGGTTTAGTGACTTACGCTCGCTATCTAAACTTAATCTAGTATACTTACCCAACCGCCTCTTGCTTTCCTTGCCCCAGTTCATCCCAATATGATGTAGTTCCAGTGGTACAGCTCTCCACGTGAGGTGTTTGAAGGGCGTGTTTTGTGGCTCCCTATAGGATTTCTGTTGCTCTTTCCTTACTTTGTCAAATCTTTCCATTCCTATGCTTATCTTCGTCTCCTTTTTCTTTTGATATCCAAGTTTCACTATGTTATCTTTTCCTAAATTTCTCTACGCTCTTTCTCATTTTCTCTCTCTCTCTCTCTCTCTCTCTCTCTCTCTCTCTCTCTCTCTCTCTCAAATGACTCATCTCATTAGCATATTTTCGTCACCTTATTGCTTTCTGATGATCTCATTTTCATATTGTCTTTGTCATTTTCTTAATCCTCCACATCATGATCCCTCTTCTCGCTTTCCTCTGTACTATCTTCCTCTTGAATCATCATTTGCCTGCGTACCCCGTTCCCTGCCCCTCTCCCTTCCTGTCCCCATATCTCCCTACCTCCCTTGTCTCTCTGCCTCCCGCTAGTCTCACAACTCATTTCATTACTGTCTTATCGTATCACAGTAAGTCAATAATGTATGTGCCAATCCTTACTTTCATCCTTCCTCTTTGCTTACATTTTCCTTTACTCTTGTCTTTTTGTTCATTTCCTACTATCTTCCTCCTCCTCCTCCTCCTCCTCCTCCTCCTCCTCCTCCTCCTCCTCCTCCTCCTCCTCCTCCTCCTCCTCCTCTTCCTCCTCCTTCTTCTCCTCCTCCACATGAATCAGCTCCTTCGTGTACCTGTCTGGCTGGGTCCTGTCCGCCACTTGTCCGCGCAGGAAAGTGGAATCAGATACTACATGAGCGACTTTCGACTCGCTCTTGGCATAAATGCTCGGATCTTGCTAGATGCAGAAGCTCCCTGACTTTTTTTCCCCACCTTTGATTCGATAAGAGATTTACAAAAGTCGAGTAACACTAGTTTTCTGTACCTAATCCTCTTTTTTAGGGGATTGTGGTAGGTTGAGGGAGATCTGTCTACAAGAGGGGAAAAAATGTGGAAGGAGATGAGTATTGTGTTGCTGTAAAGCCGCCGGACACGCGAGGGCAAGTAGTCGACTGAGAACAACACATCCTGACCTCTCGACCCGCTCACCACAGCTAGCTTATGACTCTCGGCACAGCTATTAGGGTGAACTAATTAGGTCGGGTTCAGGTAACAGGCCGACCGCTGGATGAAAGCTCGGACACAGTGCCGACATCGTGTTAAACAGACGGCCGACGCAAGGCTTAGCGGGGAGAGGATTGCCAGCGAGGGTTAGAAAGACTTGAGATCATAAGGTGTGTGCCCGGCATGATAAGCCTTCACCGGGTATTGCAAGAGGTGGAGAAAGCTTAAGAGTGACATGGTAGTGCAGAGCCGGACTAAGAGAGGAGGGAATGAAAGCTGCAATAGTGGGATGAGGAGGACGTGAGATCTTAAAACGCGAGTGTTGAAGCATGTTGAAGTTTTAAAATGTATTAAAGTCAAATATATGTGGACGTAGAAGGACGTTTATGCCTCGCCTATTCATCTCTTAAGATATGACAGGGAGACATAGAAAGTAAAATAGATGAATAGTGAAGACTTTATGAACATAGAGGTTGTATGACACTATGTAGAAAAATTGAAGAGACGAGTATAGGAGAAGACAATTGTAAAGTGGTTAAGAGAAATAGTACTTTGAATGCTAGGAAATACTGATACTAATACTCATACTATAAAATTTGAAGTTGCTTTAAATGGAAATTGAAGGCGAACAAAATACTTTAAACTGAAACGTGAGACAACAGAAACATAGTAATAAATCTGCGTCGTGACGAGATTATTAGACAAGGAAAAAAAGGGAAGGAAATGCAAATAGAATTAACATAAATGGAAGTGAAGTGTTGGAGATTTTAACATTACAGTATAAAGGAAGCTGACGTGTTGCCTTGTGCGAGACCTTGGAATTAATTATTTTTGCTCCAAGCGAATCAAGTCGTTCAGAAGGAGAAGGAAGAAGGAGGAGGAGGAGGAGGAAGAGGAGGGGATGGAGGAGGAGGAGGAGGAGGAGGAGGAGGAGGAGGAGGAGGAGGAGGAGGAGGAGGATGCACACACACAAAAAAAAAAAATCAAGTGAAAGAAAAATTTGAGCAGGTATAAGAACATTGAGAACATTGAAGGCAGATGATCGATAATTACATGAACACATTAGAGTAACAAAAAAAAAGATATGTTGAACTAAAAATACCTGCAAGAAAAACTAGAATCCGATGAACTTGCTCTAATAAGAAGTCATACAGATCCACGACCAGGAATAAAGAATGATATCAATGCCACACCGACTTGTCTGCATCTGAAGGCAACGATGAAGGCTTAATCTCTTCAGTACTATGACGCGTTTTTATATTCATCCTGGTTACTATTTGGTGATTTTATACAGCTTCAGAAACATATGTTGGGATTAGAATAGTAAAGACTCTAGCCATTAATCTTCTGACCTCCATAGACCGTTCTAATGCAAATAAAATCATCTAATCATACCCAAATTCAAGGTAAAAATTGCGTCCCAGTACTGAAGGAATTAAGAATGCAAATAGATAGTTAGGAAGAGCAAGAACAAGAATCTAATATGGAAGGTAGAGGTAAATAGAGAAACGGAGGAGAGAAAGCAAGATGGAAAGAGAGAGGGAAAAAAAATGAAGAGATATTAATTGTAGGACAAAAAAATATATAAATAGAGAAGACGAATAATGAAAAAAAACTGAATATAGAAAAATAAAAATAAAATAAAGAATAAAAGAGAGAGAAGAGAAATTAAGAGACGAAGGCAAGGCGTGAGATGAAGCTTACGAGGAAGAAAAAGAAAAGTCAAGAAAGTAAAGGGAACAAAAATAAGAAAGAAGAGAGGGAGAGATAAGTCAAGGTAGAAGAGAACAGAGAGAGAGAGAGAGAGAGAGAGAGAGAGAGAGAGAGAGAGAGAGAGAGAGAGAGAGAGAGAGAGAGAGAGAGAGAGAGAGAGAGAGAGAGAGAGAGAGAGAGAGAGAATGGAGAGAGGAAGGGGATGGAGGGATAGAGGGATGGAGAGATGTACTGTAGCCGCCTGAGTAATGAAAGCGTGTGGCGGAGGGACGCGGGGAGGGAAGAAGAGAAACGGGGAGGGGAGGAGGAGGTGGGGGTTGTTGGAGGGTGTATGTGTGAGGGCTGAGAGGTAGAAAGGAAGGGTAGATTGCAGTGTCCAAGAGGTACCTAATGGTAATGGATATACACCCTTAGACCGTAGACACGTACACACAAACAAACACACACACACACACACACACACACACACACACACACACACACACACACACACACACACACACACACACACACACACACACACACACACACACACACACACACACACACTTACATCAACCCAGTAAAAACAAACTTCCTTAAGAAAACAGAGCCAGAAAATGTCTCTATTCTGGTGGGCATCACGATAAGACACAATAAACATATGGATTCTAGTCTCTCTCTCTCTCTCTCTCTCTCTCTCTCTCTCTCTCTCTCTCTCTCTCTCTCTCTCTCTCTCTCTCTCTCTCTCTCTCTCTCTCTCTCTCTCTCTCTCTCTCTCTCTCTCTCTCTCTCTCTCTCTCTCTCTCTCTCTCTCTCTCTCTCTCTCTCTCTCTCTCTCTCTCTCTCTCTCTCTCTCTCTCTCTCTCTCTCTCTCTCTCTCTAAGATTCTCTCTTTGTCTCGCTTCACCTGCTCAAAGCGTCTTCCTGTACGGGGTCACGGTGGCTGGGGCGTTGTTGGCTTCGTGGCGGTGCATCATTACGCAAAAACTAGGCTCTTCACGTCCAGTTTGTCCCGAGCGAGTGGCGGGGATGTTGTGGGCGTGAAACAGAGGAAGAAGACGAGGAGTGAGATGAAGAGAGGGCAGATGAGGAGGAGGAGGAAGAGGGAAGGGAGGTATGCTGGATGTAAGCTGCGAGAGGGAGGTGTGCTGGAGATAAGCCACCACAGAGAGAGTGTAAATAAGAGAGTGGTAACGAAGAGAAGGAGAGTTGGGTGTGTTTTTCTTTTCTTATTAAAGTGTGTGGTGGTGTGTGTGGCGGTGTCAGGGGAGGAGTGAGCGGCGAATCGTGAGTTGCAGCGATGTGATGAGCCTTGTGTTATGCAGATGTGAGGAGTAGTCTGTGGCCTTGTATTTCCTGGCGTGTGTTAGGGCGGGACATTGACCGGAGTGGATTGTTTTCTTGTATGGTGGGGTGTGTATGACTTGGGGGTGTTTCATCTGTAGTATCTTCTTTTTATTTGGTGTGTCATTCTATTTTATCCACATCCTCGCTTCGCTTCATTCATTCATTCAAGAAGACCATTTTCTGAATGCCTCGGATGTGTTTCCACTTATTTGTTTAGTGCGGGTGAATTTGGAGGTATTTCATCTGCAGTGTCTTTTTTTATGTTGTGTCATGCTTTTGTTTTTCACATCCTCGCTTGTATTCATCCATTTATCCAAGAAGAGCATTTTCTGACTGTTTCTGATGTGCTTCCGTTTGTGTTGTATTTGTTTTGTGGTGTAATTATGAGCATATCGATCCTGGGTCCTAGTCATTCACCGGCGTGTATTTGAGAATTGCTCTTAATGCATGATTTGACCACTCACGGGTTGAACTCTAAGGGACTCATTCATAACCTGCACTAAGCGTCAGCACCAACTAGCTGCCTCTCCCGCCGCATTATCTATCCCTACAAATCCTTTCCTATTCCCATCACACGTCACTCTTACAGCCTCAGCACGCACCTCCTTATAGCACTTTCCTCCTGCAAACTTTCAAGGCCTTCCCTCCAAAGCATCCCTGCATAATCAGGTCCCAAACCCCACCCAGCACCGCGCACCCCTGCCACTCAGCTCCTTGCCATAGCACCCGGCCATGCCACTCCCCCGTCCC
>NC_059294.1:360000-367500 GCF_017591435.1 Portunus trituberculatus | reverse complement strand
CGTCCTATAGCATGAATACACTAGCTGGCTTACTAGCTTGCCTCGCCTTACTCTAACTCACTTCCCACTCAGCCGGACCCTTCCAGACCCTTCCAACCCCAACAGCCACTCCTCGCGTCAGCCAAAGGTGTCCCAAGAAGATCCAGGCATTTACCAAACCTCTTAACTAAATGTATTCCTTTGTCTCGCCTTTAATTCAACGAGACGCCACACTCAAGTAGCGTCTGTGTGTTTATCCTACACTCGTCGTCTCTCAGGTCACACTCATCCACTTCCACTTCCCCTCTCACACACTCCCACTCACCTTCATTCCCTCTCTCAGCCGTTCTCACTCACTCCCACTCAATCTGTGGCACTCTCCCCACCACCTGTTCCTCTCCTCTCACCTCGCACATCCTGACGTCACCCATTGTAAGCAGTGGAGTCCCTCTTCCCTGCCCAGACGATCTGATCTCCGCCTCTGATCCTGCGAGCTACGAGTGCTTGACGTGGCAAAGCGACAATGTGTGTTTTGCTAAAGCGACAATATATGTTTTTGCGCCCTTGGTACACCTCCGTGACGTGGGAGTTATTGATCACGACAACCCGAGATAAAGTTAAAATAGAACTCTGTTTTTGCGAGTGGCCGGAGAGCCGTTTTAAACCCATTTAGTAATCATGCATCAAGGTCGCCTCGGTAGCACAGTTTCTGGAAGGCTTTAGTGTCGGGCCAGGTCGTCCACTCGAGGGTTTAAGACTCATCTTGGTTGTTCCTTGGCGATTCACTGACCCTTTATTGACCTTAGAATATATATCCGCCTTCATATATCTCCCGCGGGGCCGCGACGCTGCCCGAGGTGTCCCTATAGGTAACAAATAATTAGCGGGCGACATCTTGATAAGGGAGAATAACCTTGAATTACGGCACACCGAGACCAACAGGTGGCGTACTAATGGCCAGGTGTCCGGTGGAGCGCTCGAGATCCCACAGGTGTACAGTACCACCACCACCACCTCCTCCTCTTCTTCCTGCTGCTCATCCAGCTCCTCCTCTTCCTCCTTCTCCTGCTCCTGATGTACACTACTACCTGGACAAGATGGCGATCAGTGCCGGGTCGTCTGTTGCAGCGAGAACGAAAATTATTCTTTTGTCAGGGGGAGGCAAGATAACAGGGGCGCCGCGTGTAAGTCAGGCGGCGCGACCACCAGGCCTGAGCGTGTCCAGGCCCTTCTCGCGTTACGGGAGACATGAGGGAGGACACGGCCTGCAGGGCACGAAGACGTGACGGGCTGACGGAGGGAAGGAGGAGTGAGGGAGAGACGGATGCTTGGAAAAGGGAGGGAGGGAAGGAGGACTGAGATGAAGCGGTTAGAGCACAGTACTTGGAAGATTGTTTGGGGCGGCAGCCTTTGGGAGGAAGCCAGGCAGGTGTGTGTGTGTGTGTGTGTGTGTGTGTGTGTGTGTGTGTGTGTGTGTGTGTGTGTGTGTGTGTAGGCCATTGAGAAGATTAGTAACAATTGTATTCATAAAGAAAACTAAAGGCATTCAGAATAAGGAATGTAATGGAACCTTCATGTGAGAGAGAGAGAGAGAGAGAGAGAGAGAGAGAGAGAGAGAGAGAGAGAGAGAGAGAGAGAGAGAGAGAGAGAGAGAGAGAGAGAGAGAGAGAGAGAGAGAGAGAGAGAGAGAGAGAGAGCACATAAATGTCTCAGTAGCCACACCCTCTCTCTAGAACAGGCTCCTTCTTCACCTTCGTCAGGTAACGCTGCATTCTCCACAGGAATTGGCAGCGAAGCTTAACTTTTACGGCGTGTCACCTTCGTTCCCCAAACTCCTAAAATCTTTGACCGTATCGTGGAAAAGGTGAAAAATGCAGAAAGTAAGTGAGGAATGATATACGAGGAGGATCCCAGGCGTCCGTCGTGGGATTTACGGGGGGGATACGTATTTTTTGAGGGCGTGTTATCTGATCGGCCTCGCGCACCCAAAACAGCGCTTATTTATTACCCCCGAAGAAGAAAAACGGCTTTCTCGCACTTGCACCTCCATCTTCCTTTCCACCAGCTTATATTGATCCATTTTCTTCTTCTCTTCCCTGCCTCTTCTCTTATTCCTTCCTCTTCCTTCTCTATATACTTCTCCCATGTTGATCCATTTTCTTCTTTTCCTCCTCATTCTCCTCTTACCTGTTTTCCTTCCCCTATTTCTCCTCTTATTCCATCATCTTCCTATATATCCTTCTCGTCAGTGCCTTCGTCTTCATCGCCTTCATCATCGTCGCTGCCCAGTTCTCCCCCGTTCGCCCTCATCGTGTCCCCTTCCCCTGCCGTTTATCACAGGTTGGCGTCTGTCTAAGGATTTACAGTCTTGTCTCCCGCGATAGTATCTGGAAGGGGCTTTATAACAATCCTTATGGCCGATAGTTAAGGCGAGGAAGGTACAGGAGAGGTCACCGCCCATTCTTGTCGAGGTCAGGTAAGGTAGTGGAGTAGCGGCTGCCAGGTGGTGCTGGACGACCTTTCCATCCCACTCCTCTACGTTACGTTAGATGAGATAAAAGGCAACGTGACCAAAAGTTAACGCAGGGTGAGTGGAGATAAATTGGTGTGAGAAAAGATAAAACGTCACGCTATACAAGACACAAAGTAACGTAAGCAAAGATCGTTTAGCGTGAAATAAGATGAGCGTTATGTAAGATGCTTTGAGATGAACAACGCTGGCGAACACTTCAAGAAATGAGATGAGAGAAAAGATAATTCAACTCACTAAGGATGAGCAGAGATTAGCTTAACTTTGTGAGACGAAATTGCAACGCACGTCGGCGCGCCTCACCTTCTCTCTAGCCACGAGGGACAGGCGAGTGTGCTGAGTGTGTTGAGTGTGTTGAGTGTGTTAGGGCGGCGGGTGATGGACGCGGCGCCCTAATAACACATCGCTTTACTGAAGGAAGGCACGGTTCATGTATAGTCCATTGTCAGATGCGGCGGCAGCCAGTGCTTGCATTTCCTATGTAATTTGTCTGACCTGTTATTAAGGTTGCTTCAAGGAATGGTGGTGGTGGTGGTAGTGGTGGTGATAGTGGTGTTGGTTGTGCTGAGGGTTATAGTTCTTTAATATACTTGTCGTTTCTTTCATAGTTTTGTATATGAGTGGAATTCAGGAGCGTGCTGAGATATTTTCCATTAGCATAGTTCAAAATAACAAAATAAATCAAGTCTGTGATGGATGTAAGTAAAAAAAAAATTGCATTGTATTTGATTATCTCTCTCTCTCTCTCTCTCTCTCTCTCTCTCTCTCTCTCTCTCTCTCTCTCTCTCTCTCTCTCTCTCTCTCTCTCTCTCTCTCTCTCTCTCTCTCTCTCTCTCTCTCTCTCTCTCTCTCTCTCTCTCTCTCTCTCTCTCTCTCTCGATAAAATTACCTACATATACTTTTTTTTAAGGTTTGGTGTTTGAAAATTTTAAAATATTCTGATGGGGAAGGTGAGAATGAATGAGAGGAGGACATACTGTGTGAGAGATGAGGTAGAGGGAGAGGTAGGCAAGAGGAGGAGGAAGAGGAGGAGGAGGAGGAGGAGGAGGAGGAGGAGGAGAAGGAGGAGGAGGAGGAGGAAGCACAGCGGGAGAATGACAGCTTCTGGTGGGAGTGATGACGCCTCTTAGCTGCCCCTCGACACCACCACCACCATCTCCTCGTCCTTCTCCTCCCCCATCCTCCCTCCATCCAGCCTCGTTAGGCCCAGTAAGGCTGTTGCTGTCTGTTCCTTCCTTTGTATTCCTTTGTATATCCTCCTCCTCCTCCTCCTCCTCCTCCTCCTTCACTTGTTTATTCTTAGACTATCTTTTATCCTAGTGTTATGTCGCCATCTTCCCCCTAAACGACTTTGCAGGGACCAATAAATCTGCTGCTGCTCTTTTTTTAACTTCTTTGCACTTCTCTTGTCTTACCATAATAAATCTGTCTATTTTCATGTATCCCTTTGAATTTTACTCCCTTTTTTTTTCTTTAACTTCTCGACCTATTCATGTATTTTCTCTATTCTTTTTTTTTTTCTCTCTCTCCTTCGTATTCTATTCCATTTTTTCTTTTCCATCCTCTCCCGCACTTCACTTCAACTTCTTCGCCTTCATCTCCATCTGAGCCACACCTGGGAACAAATTCATCCTCACACCTGCCAACATTTCTCTCTAAATATCTTCTCTCTCTCCCTCCGCCCTGTCAGCTCACCGCCCTCCCTCCTTCCATCCTTCCCTCTCCTCACCCGACAGTGGTTCCTCTCTCCTTGTCTGTCCATACGTCCGTTTATCTGTCAATCCCTTTCTTCATGTGTCTGGTTTGATTCCCTCCTGTCTATTCACCTTCCTCGGTACGCACACACCAACCCACACAAACACACACACACACACACACACACACACACACACACACACACACACACACACACACACACACACACACACACAGAGAGAGAGAGAGAGAGAGAGAGAGAGAGAGAGAGAAAGAGAGAGAGAAAGAGAGAGGGAAAAACACCATCAACATTTTAGATGGCTGATCAGGTGTGTCTTATTATACGCCACCTGTGTGTGTGTGTGTGTGTGTGTGTGTGTGTGTGTGTGTGTGTGTGTGTGTGTGTGTGTGTGTGTGTGTGTGACGGCCGCCACTCACCTGTCGCCTCCCTGGCAGGATGGCGGGGCGTCCTCGGGGTGTGGGTGTCTGAGGGGCGAGAAGGCCAATGAGCATAAAAGACACGCATTTTATATATGATTTATCTGCAGCATCTGCCTATCCTAATCCTTGTGTATCCTCGTATCCTTTCTCTCTCTCTCTCTCTCTCTCTCTCTCTCTCTCTCTCTCTCTCTCTCTCTCTCTCTCTCTCTCTCTCTCTCTCTCTCTCTCTCTCTCTCTCTCTCTCTCTCTCTCTCTCTCTCTCTCTCTCTCTCTCTCTCTCTCTCTCTCTCTCTCTCTCTCTCTCTCTCTCTCTCTCTCTCTCTCTCTCTCTCTCTCTCTCTCTCTCTCTCTCTCTCTCTCTCTCTCTCTCTCTCTCTCTCTCTCTCTCTCTCTCTCTCTCTCTCTCTCTCTCTCTCTCTCTCTCTCTCTCTCTCTCTCTCTCTCTCTCTCTCTCTCTCTCTCTCTCTCTCTCTCTCTCTCTCTCTCTCTCTCTCTCTCTCTCTCTCTCTCTCTCATAGTGTAAGTAATGTCTTTTTATTTGCTAACACTATGACAACATTGATGGTAATGGTGATAAGGATGATGATAATGATGATGATGATGATGATGATGATGATGATAACGATGAAGGGGATGAGTAGGAGGAGGATAATGGTGACTAAGGTGATGACGGTGATAATGAGGACGTGTTGATGAAGAAAGGTCTTCCTTGTAACAGGTTTTGTTCCCCCCACAGGTCTTCCCCTTCCAGCTGCACCTCGTGTGCCGCACCTGCTCGCTGGGACGTGCTAGGTAAGGTCAAATTAGCCTCTTGGTCTCTGCCTTCTGTGGCAATTTCCTTCTTGGTCCAAAACGTGCCGCGCCGCCCTGCTCTGCTCATCTCGTATTCATGGGGGTCCTTTTTAATTTTTCCTTGATCCTGTAATGTGGCGGCGGTGGTTGTGGCATCTGCGGAGGCTGTGGCGGCCTTGCTGTTGTATTTCTCGTCTTTCCTGGTGCGGGTCTTCCCTCTCCTTGAAGATTCTAGCAAGGTTTTCTTTTTAATTTCACGTCCGCTTATTCCATATTTCACAGCGGGACTCATGGACGCGGCAATTTACCGCCAACTCCGGCTTATGAAAGGAACACTAAGGCCCGAGACGAGATAAGGTGTCGAATTATTATTATTATCATTATTATTTCGCAGATGCCTATCTCTAACCGGACGATCATGTTCATTATCATATATAAAGTAAAATTATCAAGAACTGCCCTCAGCTTCTTATCTACTCGATCAAAAAGTGTGTAATTCTCTTTTTTCACGGTGCTTGATTTATTTTTAGTTGCTCGGACAAGCGGCGTGAAGGTTGTGTCGCGGCTCCCGGAACTCACCAGGTGTGTTGATTAGCTGCGTCAGGTGAACTCAAGTGTTTACCTGGCTGTCTGCCACCCGTCATCTTCTGCTGGACCCACTCAACTGTCCCCTGTCCCCCTATCCCGCACTGCGTCTCTGGCTCCCCCATTAACAGTGAGACGCGTCGCTTCCTTTGTTGTTCTTGATGACTGGTGGCAAGATAACAATGTGCGATGCAATGTCAGGCCTGTCTTGATAGCAGATTATAGTCGCTTCTTCATATAGTGAGGTCTTGAATCACCTACGTGTCAAATTCGACAATTAATAGGTAGGTAAAGTTACGAGAGATTATGGCTGGTAAACGAGTTATCAATATAAAACAATACCGGTTCTACACATGAAACACTCTCTTGTGAATTGTTCGGAGCGCGTAATTCTAGGAGGAAAATAATAGAGGCCATGTTTTGTTATATAAAATTTTTAGGTTCAAATATTGGCGAAAACTTAATTTTGGCCAAATATTTGCAGTTCTAACGGAAGGCTACCGAAAACAGGTTTAGCTTTGTGTCTTGTACAGAATTATTTAACAGCTAATAGTGAGACCGGGCGAAGCATCCGCCTTGCTGTATTATCCATGTTTATTTTGACGTACTAGTTATGAATTGGGAAACAAGTTAACAAGTAGCAAAATTCCAATATGAAGATCTAGATTCCTCACCGATAAACGATATTATGAGGAAGAAGCAGAGGAAGAGCAGACTTAAAGAGCAAGCAGAAATTTGTGAGTTTAGTGAGGTTTTGAAGAAAGTGAGTTTGTGAAAACGAAACGAAAACAGATCTTTTGTATAGATGCTGAGTCAAGCGTTTTCGATGGTAAGGAGCTTTGGGCCTCAAACTGCTGAGTAACGTGTGAAGGAAGGACGGTCGTGAGGGAATGAAAGTGACATGATTTGATAAACGAGGAACGAAGACAGTGAAGAAACTGGAAACTGCGTAGTGTGTCAGAGCAGAGGTGAGCCTGGCTGAAGGTTAAGGAAGAGAAGAGATAGACAGGTGACTGACGATAATAGAAAGAACTGTGTATGCACTTCTTTAACACAAACACACACACACACACACACACACACACACACACACACACACACACACACACACACACACACACACACACACACACACACACACACACACACACACACACACACACACACACACACACACACACACACACACACCATAGCGTCACTCTGCACCAGTGCCACACGCCATCACGCTCCCTCGCGCACACTTTTGTCTCTGGACGTTATGTTAATAGCGGGCAGCTGTGTCCGGACGCTGGCTGCTCGCATATCGATTACCTAGGACGGATAAGCTGCCTTAATGGTGCAGGTGACCGTCTTTGGCGCATCATTAGCAGTGGCGTCGCTCCGTCTGTGTTTCTGCGTCAACATCCGTGTTCGAAAACCTCTTTGGGGAAGGTGACGGCGCGACACCTGCACGACTGACGCGAGGCCGGGGCTCT
>NC_059294.1:317500-355000 GCF_017591435.1 Portunus trituberculatus | reverse complement strand
GAGAAGAAGAGGAAAAAAAAAAACAAGCTTAAAGATGATGAGAGGAGGATGACTGAGAAGACTTTTGGGTTGCAAGGGTCGCGTGACGGACGGGATCGAGGCCTTCAGGGGGCTGTCCAGGCGCCGGTGGGCAGAGGACAGCGACCCTCCATGCAAGGATTGGCGGGTTCTTTAGCGGCGAGGTATTTACGGAAAGCTGGAGAGAGTCAAGGCAGTGCTGGTGGTAGTGGTGGTGGTGGTGGATGATTGGGGGATGTTAAGAGTTTAAGGGTGGAGTGAAGACGGCTTTAGCTAGTGTCTCAAAAAGGCATGTAGGAGTGTGAAGGGGATGCATAAATACCATCGCCTTACCGGGTGGGTCTTCCTCACCACCTCATTGACAGCACGGCCTTTAGAGGAACCAGAGGCAGCGGGGAAGAGGATTACTTACCATACAACTGTTTTTTGTTAAGTCCCAGCTCACCTGACTCTCATAATAACTTCCTTAAGCTTACCTTTCCCAGTGTGTTACCTGAGACGTTACAGGTGAAGTCATTAGGAATTTCTGACTAGTGTTTTTTGGGCGCTAAAATGAGGCCATTCTATCTGCAGACGTGTCTTACCGGTTAAGAGTAGAGCAGGTCCCATGGGTGTATAAGCTCTCGTCAGGATGCGTCAGTCTATCGCTGGGTAATGATTCCACTCTAACGAAGAAGGTTTGAGTCTCGCCTCTCTGGGGGTGAAGTTGGAAAGATGATGCAGTATGTGGCTCATTCCAGTGCATGTTTGTTAATGGTGAAAAGATTGCTATTTGAATATTCTAATGACTAGACTCTACCACATCTACCATTGCCATTCATTTTATAACAACGGAACTGCTGCTACTGCTATTACTACTTCAACTACTACTACTACTACTACTACTACTACTACTATTATTACTTCCACTACCACTGCTACTTCTACTACTACCACCACCACCACCACCATCCCTACCATCACTACCACCACCACCACCACCATTTTTCAATAACTATCTAAGCCTGCTTCATTATAACACAGTGGACTCAGTGGTTTATGTAATCCCGCAGCCCAGCCCTTCATCTCCCTGGTCTGATCTAGTGTACCTCATCTGCAGCAGCTTCATCTCATCTACCATCCTCGTCACCTGCTCCCTCTTACACCTGCGTTCCTTGTTAGCCTTTCTCGCCTCACCTGTACCATACCCCTGTACCCCCATAGTCCAATATCTCGATAGCACTTCCCCACGTCTTGTCCCTTGGTGTAATATCTATTTGTATATATCCTCGTGGTACGTACATACAAGGCCCCTCTCCTTCCTCAGTGCCTCTCGTGTTCGGCTCATGAGTTTAGGCGGGTGACGGCAAGTAATAGGATCCGATGGCTGTGATCATGTTGTATATATTTACTCGGTCAATCGGCTTTTCCTTCTGGACGGCGATATTTCATGGCCAAAGCCGATTACAAGGGATGAAGTGACGTCCACTTGATGAGGCTTTACGTCGCCCGACCTCCCTCCTTCCCTCCCCGACGTGTGCGCTCCCGAGTGATTTAATTTATGATAAAGTTGATAATCTTCTTAGTCGACAAATGCAAGGTCGAGTTTCCGTTATTATCTGCTTTATATTTCTGATTCTCCTTGTCTCGCTCCTTCACTTCCTTCATTTCTCTTCTTCCATGTTTACTTCCTTCCATCCTTCCTTCTTTTCTACGTTAGCTTTGATAATTTCTCCATTTCGAATATCAAACTTAATGATTATGTAGACGACTGTTTAACTCCTTCAGCTCTTCGGCGCATTTTCACCATGAGTTTCGATATAACTAGACGCTTTAACTTACATTAGAAAAGGTCTATGGAGGTGAGACAGAAGATTAATGGCAAGGGTCTTCACTATATTAATCCCAACATGAGATTTTAAAGCTATATAAAATCACCTAATAGTATCCTGAATAAATATAAAGACGTGCCATTGGATTGAAGGATTAAAGCAGAGGAAGAGAATAAGAAGGGAAGAAAAGATAAGGTGAGCGAAAAGAAAAGATAAGAATAGGAGTGATGAAGAGAAAGTTATGGAGTAGCTATGGCTCGAGTGGGAGATGAGGTGTAGGAGACATGGAATAAGGTGGCAGTGACCGGAGTGGAGAGGAAGAGATGTGAATAAAGTAGGTCACTGTAAGACTGCAAGGTGAAATTCAGAAAAAATACATCATTATTGTTATTATTATTATTATTATTATTATTATTATTATTATTATTATTATTATTACTATTATTATTATTAGTATTAGTATTAGCATTATTAGTATTATTAGTATTAGTATTAGTATTATTGTTACTACTACTACTACTACTACTACTACTACTACTACTACTACTACTACTATCCCCACTACCACCACTGTTACCTACAAAACAGTACTCTAGGAAGTGTTGTGATCGGTCGGGTTTGGCGGGAACAGGTTGTCAGGTGAGGACTCGAAGTAAATCACAGGAAATATGTTTTGGCGAAGACCTTGTAGAAAGCGTCAGATTTTGATTGGCTTTACCTATTTATTTATTCATTTATTCATCCCGTCTATTGCTTTACTCATCACAAAGTTTTACAGGGCGAGCAAAAAGGTGTTGAACTAAGTGAATAGGATTGAGTGTGGATAAGTATATGACGAACTTACTCACACACACACACACACACACACACACAGACACACACACACACACACACACACACACACACACACACACACACACACACACACACACACACACACACACACACACACACACACACACACACACACACACACACACACACACACACACACAGACACAAATTCCAAGGTTGTTCAGTGCAATAAAGAAACTGGAAATATCCCCCACACAACCACACAAAGGTATTATCCTTGTCAAATTCTCCCTTAAGTGCATAAATTAGCCTGGGAAATGATAGAAGACTCGCGGTGCCTCTCCTGGAAAGACTCGTGTTATTCTGTGTTGACGCGTCTCTTATTAGGAGGCAAAATTACCGTGTTCACCTGTTTGGCAAGACGATCCAGGTGTAAAAGGCATTAAAAGGGATAAAATTCTAAACACGGAACTGGCTTTTTATGTGTGTGTGTGTGTGTGTGTGTGTGTGTGTGAGAGAGAGAGAGAGAGAGAGAGAGAGTGAGAGAGAGAGAGAGTGAGAGAGAGAGAGAGAGAGAGAGAGAGAGAGAGAGAGAGAGAGAGAGAGAGAGAGAGAGAGAGAGAGAGAGAGAGAGAGAGAGAGAGAGAGAGAGAGAGAGAGAGAGAGAGAGAGAGAGAGAGAGAGAGAGAGAGAGAGAGAGAGAGAGAGAGACTTAATATGATTTTAACATTTATTGACCTTATAAAGTAATACAAATTATATATACAATCATTATATATACAACATTTAGCCAGCTTCCATTCAGAGAGAGAGAGAGAGAGAGAGAGAGAGAGAGAGAGAGAGAGACAATAAGAGAACACCTAACCTTGGCTGGCTTGGTATATATGAGCCTCACAAGTCCCAGGCAGTCGATATTTGCCTTAATGAGGAACAAACAAGATAAAAAGTATACAAACATCCGCTTTATGGCGAAGGCCGCGAGATTATGTCACTTTGTGGATGATTTTGGTCAGTGTTGGTAAATTTTGAATACCGGTTTTTGAGGGGACCAGAAGTATAGGAGGAGGAGGAGGAGGAGGAAGAGGAGCAGCAGGAGGAGGAGGAAGGAAGGGGAGGGAAACAGGAGGATAAAAAGAGGGAAGAAAGATGTGAAGAAGAGAATAGATGTGGATAGGAAACGGAGAGGAAAGGTATATTATGTAATACTGTGTGTGTGTGTGTGTGTGTGTGTGTGTGTGTGTGTGTGTGTGTGTGTGTGTGTGTCGCCTGGGTATATCTTCAAATTTTATTTATGTAAGTGTCTATATATTATATCAATTTGTCTTTCTTTTTATTCACTTCACTCTCCACACACACACACACACACACACACACACACACACACACACACACACACACACACACACACACACACACCCGGTAGCTCAGTGGTTAGAGCGCTGGCTTCACAAGCCAGAGGACCGGGGTTCGATTCCCCGGCCGGGTGGAGATATTTGGGTGAGTCTCCTTTCACGTGTAGCCCCTGTTCACCTAGCAGTGAGTAGGTAGGCATTGTAAATCGAGGAGTTGTGACCTTGTCCCGGTGTGTGTGTGTGTGTGTGTTTCCGAAGATCGGAAATAATGAATTCTGAGCTCGTTCCGTAGGGTAACGTCTGGCTGTCTCGTCAGAGACTGCAGCAGATCAAACAGTGAACACACACACACACACACACACACACACACACACACACACACACACACACACAGGTGACCCAGCTCGGCATTTCCTGTGTTTTTTCCTCCTCTCCCTCTATTACCAGCCAGCCCACACCTGACTCTATTCATCAGATAGTATTTTTTTTTTGCCGTGTCTCACACGCTTACATGCATTTTCTACCTATCACTTTCACTTCATAGCTATTCTTACTACTTCCTGCCTCGATTTTGTTGCCTACTATTACTACTAATGCCTCTGCCTCTACTACTATTACCACTATCTCTATTACTACTACCACTACTACTAATAGTACCACTACTACTACTACTACTAGTACTACTACTACTACTACTACTATTAGGACTGCTACAAGAACAACAACAACAACAACAACAACAACAACAACAACAACAACAACAACAACAACAACAACACAACAACAACAACAACAACAACAACAACAACAACAACAACAACAACACAACAACACTGCTGCTGCTGCTGCTGCTGCTGCTGCTGCTGCTGCTGCTGCTGCTGCTGCTGCTGCTGCTGCTGCTGCTGCTACTGCTGCTGCTACTACTACTACTGCATCTATTATTACTGCTACAACAACAACAACAACAGCAAGAACAACAACAACAACAACAACAACAACAACAACAACAACAACAACAACAACTACTACTACTACTACTACTACTACTACTACTACTACTACTACTACTACTACTACTACTACTAAAATGTTCCTTCTCTTTCCTGCATCTTCAAAGAACTTTAGTGCATGAGAGAGAGAGAGAGAGAGAGAGAGAGAGAGAGAGAGAGAGAGAGAGAGACGTGGGTGGTGGAGGACGGGCGGGGGGATAAAGTAAGGCCAGCTCCGCCCACTTGCCTCTCTGCCCCGCCCACTTGCCACAGCGAGGCGTGGGCGGCACTGCCCTCGTCTGGGCCTTCGGGAGCTGATACGCAGTTTTTACATACACACACACACACACACACACACACACACACACACACACACACACACACACACACACACACACACACACACACACACACACGAGGTATCATATCCAAACACATTAATGGTCCCGCCGCGGCCAGACACCTATAATGAACACGACACTGAATCCAGGCCAACTTGCTGCTTAAGTTGTAATTACGTTTAATCTCTTCGATCTGCCTTTCGAAGAAGCGTAGTGAGGGCAAATGGGAGTGAGGAGGAGGAGGAGGAGGAGGAGTAGAGGGAGAAGAAGAAGACGAGGGAAAAAAATAGTAATAATGCATAATAGATTGCCCTTCTGAGCGGCGTCTAAAAATAATGTTGATCTTAAATGGCGCGCTGAAGCACCGAGCGAGAATGGACAATCACTGAATAAAATATGAGTCAGGGAAGGACGGTCCACGCCCATGCCAAACCAGGGAGGCTGTGACGCGGCTCCCGTACCACTGCGACGCCCCACCCGTGACCCCGCTCAGTGACGCTCCTCCCCACTCCTCATTACTCCGCCTGCTGTGTACAGTACCTACCCGTGTGCCTGCGTCTTAACTCTGCCATTATGACCTTGTGTGTGTGTGTGTGTGTGTGTGTGTGTGTGTGTGTGTGTGTGTGTGTGTGTGTGTGTGTGTGTGTGTGTGTGTGTGTGTGTGTGTGTGTGTGTGTAAGATTCCTCGCACCTGCTCCACTCTCATGGTAGCATTGGGATGTGACCACCCGTGCATCCCTCTCAGCGATGTGACGGGCATGTCAACGTGAGACACCTTAGGTGCAACCTTTACTGGAGCCTTTACTTCTCTCACTTCTCATGTTTTTTATTCTTTCTGGGCACAATTGATGGAATGTTGAACGCCACGTCACCTGTGTGTTTTACTGCCGAGCTTCTCCAGAGCGTGACGATTCCTGCTCCTCGCCACACACGTAATGCTTTGCTTCCAGGCTTTAGTTGCTTTAGTTCTGCCACTCGTCTGTGTCAGAAGCACCATGACTCAGCGCCTTCTCCCAGTCACCGGTGCATAAGTAGCACTTGCCTCTCGCAGTATGTTGACTGGTGTGATATTTTCGTGGTCTCAGATTCCTGGTTGTCTTGTATTTCATTCATATATACGTAACGTCTCGTCGGTCGACGCTATTTATTCCATTGAAGGCTTTGCAGGTGAAATACGTCTTTAGGAGTCAAAGGTACTTGAAACAAACACTCCTTTGTTCTTTACTGTAAAAACAAAATCGTCCACACTTTACACTGAAAGCATAACCTTCACCACAACATTCTAACCCAATGCTTGACTCAGCTGGTGGTTCAACACACAGGGCAGGCGAGGCTCCACGTGCTCTGTGTTCATGAATATATTCCGTATTTTGTGAAAACATAGCCGGCCATAACGAGCCTCGGTACTTTAAAAGCTCTAGAGTCTTTTCTGGATGGAAAGCAAGGGGACATGACGCCCCTAAGCACAGGAAAGCACCGGGAGAGTGAGGCGTAACATTTCAACGCGTACAAGACTGCATGGCCCATCGTTCTTAGTTAAATGTCTTTCCTAATATTCGTACGAGTCAGCGTGTTTTCTTTACCACCCTGAACCCTTCTCTCTTTTCAAACAATGGCAGGTACGGTGTGGACCGGCATTATATCACCATAAAGATACAACTTTCTGTCTATGCTAACATTCATTGCTGGGAAGAATGAGAAACAAGCTGGAGGGAGGAGGTAGAATAAATGTTATATGATATTTTTGTCGAGGTCGTTTCTCAGTTTTCCCTTTAAGAGATTGAAGACCAATAATATCTCCGGCTGTACTGTATACCTTCCCCGTGAGAGGTGCGCTGTACCTCATCAGTGTCGCTCGCCTCAGAACAAGATCTAGTTCTCGAGATGGCAATTACGAAAATACACCTCTGGAGTTTTTATGCCCCTTTCCTAGATGATTTCGTTAGGCAAATGGTTCCCTTAGACATTAGCGTAAGTGCCCGTAGGGAAGAGGTGGTTAAAGGGTGCAGAGAGAGAGAGAGAGAGAGAGAGAGAGAGAGAGAGAGAGAGAGAGAGAGAGAGAGAGAGAGAGAGAGAGAGAGAGAGAGAGAGAGAGAGAGAGAGAGAGAGAGACGAGAGAGATTTTGATTGAACATTGATTGATCCTTTGAGGAAGTACGAATTTATGCAGTAGAATGCAAAAAATCAACATTCGCTGAGGGTCCATTGAGAGAGAGAGAGAGAGAGAGAGAGAGAGAGAGAGAGAGAGAGAGCAAGTCCATTGGCCACAAGAGGCAGTGATCCATTAGCAGGCACTCACCGACACTGGAGCGGCGGCGTAGCATCCCGGAAGACCTTTTATAGTGCGTGGCAGGTGTTGGTGGCTGCCGGTGACTGATAACCCTCCACTCCCGGGTGCACTGGACGGCTGGGGGACGGACGAGACCAGGCCGGGCCGCCGTCGCCACCTGGCTGGGGCCGCTCATAAATAGGGCTGCTGATGAGATGACCGCTGGCTCCTGTAGATTCCTATCGCCGGGGAAATGGAGCGCGACCAGCGGGGCCGAGTGAGTTATGGCGATTATGAAGATGTTGGGTAATGACGGGGAGACGGACGCACTGATGAGGCTGATGGGAGGAGGAGGAGGAGGAGGAGGAGGAGAGGTAGAGTGCACACTATGTACTTTAAATAAAGGAGGATGATGAAGAACGTTGAGAGCAAATTCATTGTAATTAGAATGCTCATCCTCTTCCTCCTCTATCTCTTCCTCCTCCTCCTCCTCCTCCTCCTCCTCCTCCTCCTCCTCCTCCTCCTCCTCCTCCTCCTCCTCATCATCATCATCATCATCCTCATCCTCCTCCTTCTCCTCGCTTTCCTCTTCCTTCTTCTCCTCCTCGTCCTGCTGTTAGTGGTGGTGAATTTGCATGAATCCAAAGCTTTGGGTAAGGAAGGAAGACGATCCCCTGCCCCGGCAACACTGCTGAGGAAACAGTGCTGCCTGACGTTGCATCGTTTATTATCAGGTTGATTTATCGATTACTCCCCGTCAGCGGCGCCAGCGGAACAATGCAATATAAAACCACACTACAGAAAAAAAGAATATCCAGCTAACAAAATATTCCGACATGCAGGAGGCCAGAGACGCTGGAAACACGGTATAAATGTGACACTAAGTGGGGCTCCCCTGCCCACGCCGAGGCCCAGGCGCCGGTGGTGGCCGCCCTCAGCAAACACACACACACACACATACACATACACACACACATACACACACACACACACACACACACACACACACACACACACACACACACACACACACACACACACACACACCACCACCACCACCACCACCACCAAGGACCAGTGATCAGGATAACAAGATTTGACTCTCCTCTCCTCTCCTCTCATCTCCTCCTCTTACTTCTCTCCTCCTCTGTAGTGAAGCAGGCTCGTTATATGCAAACAGATCTTCCGTTACACGCAATCCGTATGTTTCTTTGTCCCTTTAACTCTTCCTCTTCCATCTCTTCCATTCTCATCTTTTATCCCTCCCTTCTCTCCGCTTTAAACAACACATCTTTCTCTTACCCTTTCTTCCCTCCGTTCCTCTGCACCCTCACACTACCGCACTCCTCCTTCCCCACCCCGCCACCTGCATCAGCCTCTGGTAAGCACTCGGGAGCACCATCGCTCTGTCATGTTTCATTTGTATCTCGTGGGAGGCGGCGTGACGGCCCCGCAATATATACATTCAATTTGCATCACGTGTCCCTGAGAGAGAGAGAGAGAGAGAGAGAGAGAGAGAGAGAGAGAGAGAGAGAGAGAGAGAGAGAGAGAGAGAGAGAGAGAGAGAGAGAGAGAGAGAGAGAGAGAGAGAGAGAGAGAGAGAGAGAGAGAGAGAGAGAGAGAGAGAGAGAGAGAGAGAGAGAGAGAGAGAGAGAATAATAGGCGCACGTTGTCTCCTTTCCACATCATGTCACTATTGTTTGGTTGAGCGGCGTCTTGTCCTCCTCCCTTAGACATCCTTGCCTCACTAGAGAGTGATACACAGTTATTGTGTCCTCCTCCTCCTCCTCCTCCTGCTCTACCTCAACCTTTATCTCTTCGTCCCTTCACCGTTTCCTCTCACGTTCCCCTTTTCCATCTCCTCCTTTTCTCTTCTTCCCTCCTCCTTTTTCTCCTGCCCCTTCTCGCCCTCCTCCTTGACGCCATCAGTAAAGGCGAGCCGCATAAATCCGCCTCATCACGAACAGCGGCTCGTTATCGGCCTCTATATCTTAATACAGAGAGGCGATGCGTCTTCAGGAGTCGCGCGCTTAAATAGAGACTGATTTCGCCGCATTATTAGCTGACAAAGGTTAAGATGTTCCCCCCTTCGAGTCACCGTAAGAACATTTGATGCTAATAAATTATCCAGACGGGTGCTGTGCTGGCGCGGGTGTTCGGCGCGACACGGCTTCGAGACGGGCAAGATTTAAAGAACTGCACTCGTAACTGCTATTTGTCCGTGATGAATTACTAGGATTAATTTTTTTACTGGTTGTTTCGGTGTAGCAGTAGTAGTAGTAGTAGTAGTAGCAGCAGCAGTAGCAGTAGTAATAGTAGTAGTTGTAGTAGTAGTAGTAGTAGTAATAGTAGTAGTTGTAGTAGTTGTAGTAGTAGTAGTAGTAATAGTAGTAGTTATAGTGTGTGCGTGTGTGTGAATTTCTGCTGAGTCTTTCTTTGTCAGGAAAGGAAAATTAAGTTCCTAGCGTATTTATGTACTGACAGGCTGGGGACGGATTGGGGCGGGGCGGGCAGTCAGAAGGAGGACGAGAAGGAGGAGGAGGGAGATAGGGAAGAGGAGGTAGAGGTGGAGGGGAAGGAGGGGAATGATTGGGGCGGAGAGAAATGAGGGAGGCGGGGCTTGTGCTACGCGGAAGTTTAATGATAGAAATGAATAATATATCTAAAAGAACACTGGACATATAAATTACGGGGAGATTACAGTCTTGTCTTATTCAGGCTGGCAATCGCTCGCCTTATTTGTCCGTTTCGATGTAAATTCTAGCTATTAGGGACACCGATTGCAACCTGAGGTGTTTCCTACCAAGGAGAAAAAAGAATAAAGATAAGGAAACCAAAGTATTTGCGTCTTGTTCTCCAACACACATAATCTCTCTCTCTGAAACGCACACACATACATCGCACTTTTTTATGACGCACGCTGTATTTTATTAAGTTTTATCGCACTGTTACGGTAACACTTAAGATATTTATGTCTGAGGCTTGAATTGTGTTTTATTTTTTATAACCTCCACTCCTTTTTCGAGTTTCCAAGGTCACGGGCTCCATAAAGCAAGTGCAAATAGATCGTTGGGATTATTTGTGGGCGAGGTAAGATGTATGGCGCCGATATCTGAGTCGTGTGCTGCTCCTCTAGTGTGTTTTTTGCGGCCCCGTCCCGATGGAGTGTGATAGGCCCGATAATCTCTCCCTCTGGTGATCGGCTCTGTCGTGGCGCTCTGTAGGCCCCGATAGCGCCCGATAGCCTTATGGATGCAGAGTCGCCGTGCTGCGCTGACGACTTTAGGCTTGGCTTGGCTGTCTGTCTGTGTGAATGGCGTGATGTGTGAGGGGTTTCCGTGACGTGGGTGTTTGTTCGCCGGCAATTGTCCCGATGGATTGATAGCCCGATGGTTTGTGGGTAGTGACCTGGAGTGGCGATGCAACCTGATAACCTTTTTGTTTTTGTGTGATAACTTTCTACTCTCTGTTGAAATCTGTTTTTTTTTTTTTTTACAGTACATCTCGTTTAAAGACTTCTAATTTATGTGTGTTTTTATGATAGCTTTAACTATTGAATTTCTTGATATTTTTTTCTTATTATTACCCCGATTTACCTTCCTTATAGTTCACTTGTTTTTTCTCTTTTTTTTCTTTATCTGTAGAAGACATTACGATCAAAAGCGATATCCCGATTACTTTCACATGATAACGCTCCGCCTCTCGCTTAGTCCCGATAGCATTGGACGGCGCCACAGTTCGCATGTGTATGCTTTCCTCGAGGAGGAGGTCCCGATGACGGCCGATAGCGTAGCTTGTTCCTCACCCTCGGGAGCCACAATGGGACGGAGCGCGCGCGTACTGTACCTGTCGGTGTGTGCGTTACGGGGGTGTGTGGAGTCGTGCCGGTGTAGTAAATAATGGCAATGGTCGTCCACAGCTTTGTAAGGACCCCGCGCGCCTTGTATCTCCGGCCAGGATCGTGAAGGAAACATGAGGGCGTGTCCCCGCGGGTAGTTCCTGAACGTCGGGGTTGGCGTTAGGGTCGTTTAGGCACTGTAAATCATGGCGTGGGGGAGGCGGTGCGACAGCTGGAGGTGTCGTGCAGGTGAGGGAGAAGTCGTGTTGGAGGGATAGGAAGAGGATGTTGTATCTGGGGTGTCTGAAGTTTCTGGGGTGCCTGAGGTGTCTGGGGTGCGGGAATCCACCTAGCTGGCCGTCTGGACTGGGGAGGTAAACGAGGGAAGGGTGGAGGGAGGTGCAGCCGTCAGTGGAGGAACACGAGAAGGGTTATGATGGGGTGGAAGGCTGTCCGACCCATCTATCTTAGTCCTCCTCTGGGCGGCCACGGGTGTGTGCTTGCTTGCCTGCTTGTTTGCTTACCCCTTCTGTTTCGTGGAGAGAGAGAGAGAGAGAGAGAGAGAGAGAGAGAGAGAGAGAGAGAGAGAGAGAGAATATGTAAAGTAAGATGGGTTTTATAGCTTACTTCTCTGGTCTTCATCACCTCGTGTAAACATCTGCAATATATTTTGTATCACGTTTTATGCACCCTCGATTTGACGTTACCGATTTGCAAATGTTGTTTTTTTCTTTACATTATATTTTTTTACTCACCTCTTAACGTACTATTGGCTCTTTTTTCTCGTGTTTCGCCTCAGTTTTATGCTTATCTGGGTGTGTATCTGCCGCCATACCTACTCTCCTGTTTACCGGCTAATAATACCCACTCCACCGTTGCTTGGGTATTGCTTTATGCAAACGATTTTTTGATCAGCGAGCGTTTAGGTGATGATTTTATATTCCGCTTTTATTGAAAGATATGAGTATCCTAAGAAGACTAAGCATCAGGGTTTGGCCAATATTCACTCGTGTATATTTACCTCTTAGAAGAAAATTACCTCTCGAAGTCCGATAGATAGATGAGATAAGCTGATCGAATAGATAGCGCGATGAAAAGTTAAGTAAGCCAAGCAAGTTGAATAGGAGAGGATCGGGGACCCCAAAAAATAATAAAATGAAAGGGAGTGAAAGAGAAAATGAATATATATCGCCTCTCTGAGTAATATTCGAGGGCGTCGTCCGCGGGCCATGAGTAATACGCCAGCGCAGCAATACTTTATCCATGCCAGGCCAATATTTATCTCTAAGTGGAAGGTATTACTGAACGCTGGGGGCCGGTACTCCTCTCTTTCCCAACATAATTAGATCGTAAAGAGAGGGATCCAATCTTCTTATCTCCCGACGGGGATTTGGGGAGGGAGAGAAAGAGGGAGGTGAGAGAGAGGTTCGGAGAGAGGGATGGAGGGAAGCTAGGAGGGAAGGAAGGGAGGGAAGGAAGGAAGGAAGGAGGAGAAGAAGGCTGCTGCAGGTGTGGGTTTTATGTACCAGACCATTGCTTATTGATCCTCAGAGGACGATGTATGCATAGCCAGGGAGAGAATTGGGAGCACACACTATACCTTCCCAGGCTGACCTCTGCGTGTGTGTGTGTGTGTGTGTGTGTGTGTGTGTGTGTGTGTGTGTGTGTGTGTGTGTGTGTGTGTGTGTGTGTGTGTGTTTGGGTACTCTTGTATTGATGTTTTGGTTGTAAAGCGTGTGAAGAGTTAGTGTGTGTACGAATTTTTTTGTGTGTGCATATCCGAGGTTATTTATCACCTACCAATACTTGTGTGTGTGTATTTGTGTGTGTGTGTGTGTGTGTGTGTGTGTGTGTGTGTGTGTGTGTGTGTGTGTGTGTGTGTGTGTGTGTGTGTGTGGTGAAATATATACAATGTTGGGTTAGTGCAGTGTACGTATGGTAAGCGGGCGTGGAGTGCACCGTTGTAAAGCAGAGCGCGAGGGCAGGCAGTGCGATATATGGTGTGATGGACGCGGTGTTGGAGAGGCGAGGTAATAGTAATGACGGTGTGAAGTGTCTGAGTTACGAGCATCACCCTGTGGCCGCAGCAGCGTGGAAGGGTGTGAATCGAACACTTGATGAGGAGTGGAAGGGAGTGAACCCAAAAGAATAGATGAGGTGAAAAAAAAGAAAGATAAAACGGAACGGAGTAAGGCAGAAAGAATAGGAAGCGAGGGACAGAAGAAGACATAAAAAAAAGGAAAGCTGATATAATAGAAAGGAGAAGAAACTAAGCATTTTGAAGATTAAATAAAGGAAAAACAATAAGATTATGATGTGAATGAAGCTGACCAAATGTGAATACTAGGAATTAAAGAAAATAAAGAAGGAAACAAGTAAACAGAGCTGAGGCAAAATGAATAGGTGTGAGGTTGAAATAAAAAAAGAAGGAAGACATAAAATAAAAGAAAGATAAGGTAATAGAAAGGAGAAGAAACTATGCATTTTAAAGATAAAGTAAAACCCAATAAGAATACAATATGAGTAAAGCTAAGCAAATAAGAATACTAGAAATAAAAAAAAATAAAGGAAACAAATAAAGGAAGACTAAGGTATAACCGTATAGGAAGAAGAATTAAAAGGAGAAAGTGGATACCAAATATAGAAAGTGAGTTTGTGAGTGAGGGATGATGTAGGAGTGAGGGAAGGATTGAAAGAGAGACTTGTGAGAGGGAATATAAAAAAGAATGAAAAAAAAAAACGCTAAATGCTGAAAGAAGTATTTAAAAGCAGACATGTTTTAACGAATTAAGTACCAGGGCGCGTTTTCATGTTCATTCTGGTTACTGTTTGGCTATTTTATACAGCCTCAGAAACTTATTTTGGAGATTCGATTAGTGAAGACTGAGGCCATTAATCTTCTGATCTCAATAGACCTTTCTTAAAGTAAATAAAGTTGTCTAATCATACATAAAGCTCAAGATAAAAATGCGTCCCAGTATTGAATGAATTAAAGAGAACAAGACAGTGATATGGAAAGACATAGTGAGAGGAATAGTAGAGGAAGGAGGAAAGGAAATGAAAAAAATAGGACAAGTACACGTGAAAGGGGTAGCAGAGGAAGGAGGAAACAAAATGAGAAAAATAGGACAAGTACAAGTGAGACAAAGGTGAGATGGAAGGAACAGGGAAAGAGTGGAGGAGTGGAGGAGGCGATCAGACCAACGATGTGTATCACGTACGAGCTAGCGGAGGGGCGTCGAAACGGCTTAACGAAGGGATGTCGTTAGGGGAGCCACGACCATCCATCATCCTGCTCAGGCAACACGATCCCCCCGGAGCCCCACCACCATAGGCCCTTACCCTGTCCTGCCATACCTCCCATACCCCTTCCCTCTCCCACCCACATCACTCTCCCACAGCCGCGCCGTCACCTCAAGGCCCCGCCGGGTATTGGCTCCTGTCGAACACGCAGAAAAAATATCCATGTCATTTCTCGTCGTGTGATTGGCTGCCGTCGTCACTATTTTTCTCCTGCCTTTGTGCTCCAACCTTTTCTCTTCATTCTCTGTTTCTCTTTCTCTTCCTCTGTCTTCCCGCTACCCTTGACCTACTGTCTGTCGTTCGCTATTTCTATTCCTCCATCGCCTACGCCTCCTTCTCTGTTCCATCCATCGGCCTTCCTCCATCTCTCTCCCTTCCTCATTCTCTCCATTCAGGTCTCTTCAAACTAACCTCGTCCCGCGCGTGGCCTCTCAGCCCCAGCCGTGGTGCCCCCCGCTGCAAGGAAAAACAAGAAACAAAAAAGGTATATTTCTTTACCTGTTTTAAAGCCGCGCTAGTTTGGAAGGTGACGCATCATATTTCGCGTGTGATTGTTTAGGGTTTTGTTAAGTCTGCGTTAAGTGCTTGTAATGGATCAGACTTTGTTTAGCGAACGTCAAGAGAAACTCCGTATTTTGCGGTGCGCCCGTCTATGAATATCACTTGGTATGAGTTACGATGTTTTACGCGGCTCTTAGCGGTGGCGGGATGGGAAGACGGGAGGGAGTGGAGGAACTGGAATCATATACAAAACCAACACTGCTTTGAGAACCGAGAACATTTTACGTAGTCGGATAAATGTTGACTCAATACTCCCTCTCCAAAAACGTTTAGGAGCGAACCCAAGCAGAATGAAGGGGGAGAAATGTAGGTAAACACAAGCGGAACGATCTAGGGGGAGCATGTACAACAGTGTGTGGGAAGCGTGTACGAGCTCGTGTAGGGAGGGAACGAGAGGGAAGGTATGGGGAGAAGGAGAAAAAGAGTGAGAGAGAGAGAGAGAGAGACAGAGGGGTGGCAAGATCCATGGGCGGTGGTGGGCGGGTTACGGTACACAAGGTCATGATATACACACATACACGGGCATATACGGGGGGGTCTGGGGCAGCGCAGGCCATATATAGCCTAGAGGCCGCGTGGGGGCGTGTATGGACTAATGGACGCGGGCATAAAACAGCTTGCAGCGCTTGTGGGGTTGTGGGTATGCAAATATTGATCCGCCTTGAGCAGCGAGCGAACGAAAGAGAGAGAGAGAGAGAGAGAGAGAGAGAGAGAGAGAGAGAGAGAGAGAGAGAGAGAGAGAGAGAAATGGGGGAGCAAGAGAAAAAAAAAAGAGACTGACTAACCCACACATACTCACACGCACTCTAAAAGTCAATTCATGCTTGCTTCGTGTGCGTTGAGATGCTTTATCTCTCTCTCTCTCTCTCTCTCTCTCTCTCTCTCTCTCTCTCTCTCTCTCTCTCTCTCTCTCTCTCTCTCTCTCTCTCTCTCTCTCTCTCTCTCTCTCTCTCTCTCTCTCTCTCTCTCTCTCTCTCTCTCTCTCTCTCTCTCTCTCTCTCTCTCTCTCTCTCTCTTTTCGTACACGTGTTAGGAAGATTCCCGGCTGAGTTATGTGACGCTAATATTTCTCTGTGGAAGGCACGTGTTTCTGCTGCGTGGCGGGCGAGGTGTCGACGGGACCTAGAGATACGATCGCTCTCTGGCCGCTGTGTTGTTGTCGTTGTTCCTGGTGGTGGTGGTGATGGTGGTGGTAGTGGTGGTCGTAGTGGTGGTGGTGGTGGTGGTAGGGTTCCTCTTTCTCTCTTTTTTTAAGGAAGAAAGGGCGGAGGAAGTCGCCTCAGGTTCGGAATATTGTTTTAAGAAATATGATGCAAAGTTCTATTCTGCGTTTTTCTCATTTTTTCCTCTTCTTTTTCTGATGGTGAGGAAAAGATAATCAAGTGATGGTATCAGTGAGGGAGTGCTGGTGGTGGTGGTGGTAGTGGAAGGGTCAGGGGTGAGGTGAGGTGAGGTGGTGGCGTTGGTGGTAGTGGAGGGAAGAAGGGGTAGGATATGGCTGGTTGTTGGAGGTGGTATGGTGTGTAGGGGTACGTGTATGGATGTGGTGGTAGTGGTGATGGTGATGGTGGTGGTTATGGTGGTGGTGGTGGCGAGAATAGTAATATAACAGAGCAATGATAGTAGTTATAGTGGCGTTGGTAGTGGTGATAGGTGTGGCAGGCATGATTATTGTAGTAATGTTAGTAGTTGTGGTGGAGTGGCGGAGCATGTAATAGCAGTGATGGTGGTGGTAGTGATAGTAGTGCTGGCGGCAGTGATGGTGGTGGTGGTGGTGGTGGTGTTTGAGCTCGCCTACGTACGGAAAAGAGAAAAATCATTGCATTGTAAATATAAACAAACTAACGAACAAAAAAAAAAACGGAAAGGAGGGAGAGAGGGAGGCAGAAATAAACAAGTGACTGAATTATGAAGACAAAGAAATGAGGGAAAAGAGTGGAAACTGACAATGGAGTTTCTTTTTCTCTACTTAATGTGCGCCGTGGGAGGTCCCTGTGTGTGTGTGTGTGTGTGTGTGTGTGTGTGTGTGTGTGTGTGTGTGTGTGTGTGTGTGTGTGTGTGTGTGTGTCTACAAGGGAAACGTGACGTATGTACACACCTCCTGCCTACAAAGGACTGTAGTGGTGTAGGTCTCAGTCTTCCATCTTTGCTTATTACTATTTACACAGCCCAGACGAACCTGAACCCTAAAAAGGTTATTGTCTAACGCTTTAGCTACGACATACAACATTCACCGCAATAATGTCGCTGTAGACTGATTAAAACTGCCTATAATGAAGAAAAAAGGCTTAAGTATTGCAATTTGTAGACACTTTTATATTAATCTTTTCAGTACCATGACGCGTTTCCATATTCATTCTGCTTACTTTTTGGTGATTTTATAGAGCTTCAGAAACTCATGTGGAGATTAGAATAGTGAAGACTGTGGCCATTAATCTTATAACCTTCATACCCGTTTTCTAATGTCAATAAAATGGTCTAATCATACACAAATCTCTAAGTAAAAATGTGTCCCCATTATTGAAGGGGTTCACATCGCTATAGACAATTAATAAAAGTGCCAATATTGAAGAAAAGGCTTAAATTTAAGTATTTGTAGGCAGATTTGCAGGCAGATTGGTAAAGAACGAGATTGTTTGCCAGGAGTGAGTTGTAACGAAGGAATGTGTCAAATGGTAGAGATGAAACCAAAAATAAGAACGAGAGAGAGAGAGAGAGAGAGAGAGAGAGAGAGAGAGAGAGAGAGAGAGAGAGAGAGACAGACAGACAGACAGACAGACAGACAGACACAGACAGACAGAGAGAAAGAAAGACAGAGATGGACACAAAGAGAGAGAAGAAAGAGACACAGAGAGAAGCAAAATATAAAGACATCATAAAAAATGAGAAAACAGAAAAAAAACGACTTGCATAATTTTGTGAGTGTTTTATTCATAGATCACACTTTGCGCAGATGACTATTTTGTTCCTTTGGTTCTTATCTGTGAAGAAAAACCACCACATGAATTAGTGAGCCTCGGTTAAGTAATGTGTGTGTGTAGCAGCGCGGCGGCGGCGGGAAGGAATGATGAATGATAAGCTTGTTGTTTTCTCCACATGACAGCTTTTTTACCGGCATATTCGTTCTTGTGTAATGCAAATATTTCCCTTCTCTCTTCATTCAGACATCAGGGAATGGATATTTTTTTATGTACTAAGGGAGACCAGCCAGCCAGCCAGCCACGGGGAGAGAAAAAAAGTGGATAAAAAAACTTGTTCGTGTCGCCATTCCCTTCCACGAGAATAATAAATGGTGAAAGATTGAAGAGGAAGGACTTTATAACATTTTCCATCCATTCCCTGTACAATATCCAAGGCAAGCAAGGAGGTTTTCACGACACTAAACTCGTCATTTCCTTTATGTTTCCAGCGCTGTTATCGCTTTATTACGTAATATGTCACGCGTACCTACACATTTATCATCCTTTCCCTTATCAACAATAGAGAGAGAGGGAGAGACGAAGGGGATAAAAAAAACTACATTTGCATTATAATATTATCAACGTTAGGAGGGAACACCTAGTGACCCACAGTGCCTGCATAATACCCCAGCATTTGAGGAGTATTTCCCATTATTTCCCACTATTTCTCCCCTCTCGGCGGGCCTGGGGAGCCTCGAGGTCTGGCCCCATCCGTCATCATCACTCACGTCGGCCGCGTCCCCAGAAAAGCTCGCGGCGGGAGATGATTATAAGGTTAGCCGGCAAAGTCCCAAGTGAATATTTGCCCCGAGAGCAGGCGAGGATGGACGGGCCCTGCACACCTTAGCGGAATGGTGATGTATGGTTTTTAATGGGAACTATTACGATAAGTGCATCAGGTCTTACTAAAGCCTCGTATTCTCAAACATTTCTGTGCTTCATTCACCTCCACTATTTCAGAAGGCTATATATTAGTTTACATGAGTTTTTTTAAGATGTTTTATGGTTCTAGAGGCAGAGTGACAAGATTTTTATATTATTAACTACAGAAACACTTGAAACTCCGCTAATCATCCCTGTGGTCTTGAAAAATTGTCGTGGTGAGGAGGAAGAGCGTTTCTGAATACGGGCATTAGTCTTTCCTTGTTTTTTTTTATTGTTATGAGTGCGTTCTTTGCCAGGTTATTTATGGCTGCGTTGTTGTCCTCGCTGTTTGTGTGTGAGAGGACGTATGCTCCTTACTGGAGAGAGATTTATGAGGAAGATTGGAAAGAAATACGAGTGTGTTGATGCAGAAATGAAGGAAAATATATGGAATTGAGGCCACAAATGAAAAGCAGAAAACGAGAATGTGAAAGAAGAGACAAAACCACGAAGACAAGGTTATAAACAGGAAATGTAGAGAGGGAGAGGGAGAAGGAGAGAGAGAGAGAGAGGTCAGAAGAGGAGAGAGAGAGGGAGAGAGGGAGACTATAAAACTGTATGCCTGAGATGACTGATCGCTCTGCCCTTCGTCATGCCGTGCCGTGGAATCTTGGGGGACGCAGCGCTCTGGGTGTGGGAAGGGGCAGGTGATGTGAGACGGGGCGGGACGACACATGACTGGGTAGGGAAAGATGAAATAGGACTCACCAGGGCAAGGAAGAGTGAATTTTCCAAGACGGCCAGTATTCAAAAACATCTTCCCCTTTCACTACGACAATTTTCCAAGGCCACAGAGATAACTAGCCTGGTTTTTCAAGACAGTATTTTCTTTTGACAAACTAGAAATCTTGCCACTCTATACTGAAACCGTAAAAATACCCTTAAAAAACACGAGTATCTTCAACTGGAACCTATGGAAAGCAGTAATGGTGACAGAGCATAGCGTTCCAAAATACAGACCAATATTGAGTGGCCACTATAATGGATTGTATAAGAAAAGAGAAGACAAAATAGAGTTAGTATTACCAAGGAAGGGTATAGCAGAGAAGAGCAGCGGTGAATAAGTCAAAAAGGTAGACTGAAGAAGGCAACGTAAAGCTAAATATGACAAACGCATGACTGGAAAGACTGACTGGGTTTGGTAGTGCTAGCTAGATGTTGCACAGTGAAGTGACGTTCCTAAGTACGAGTTCTGGTAGGATTAAAGAACGGAAGGGACTGCAAAGAGGGGACGGAACTGCTTGTGACGGCCAGTGGCTGAGTGAATACAAGAAAGGTGAGGGATAGTGGTGGAAGAGAGGCGTGTGGGTGAAAACAGACCAGAGATAACACTGAGGGAGGACGAGGCGAGGGAGATAAGAGACTAGGGCATGTTATGGTCAATGGTAGAGATAGAGAGAGAGAGAGAGAGAGAGAGAGAGAGAGAGAGAGAGAGAGAGAGAGAGAGAGAGAGAGAGAGAGAGAGAGACTGTGTGTGTGTGTGTGTGTGTGTGTGTGTGTGTACAGTACCACACCATACCCTACCCCTCTTTAACCCCTCTCCCCCCGTCCTCCTTTGTCTCCTAATACCCCCTCACACCCAGCTGCCGCTCACAAACAATTACCTGAGCCCACCTGCCTATTAGGTTTATTGGACGCCAATTGCTCGTGACCAAATAAGTAAGGATGAGGAGGAGACAACACGTGACTCTCCTCCGTGATGACGCCGCGGTGACTAATGATCCCCGGGTCTCCCTACAGCGTCGTGGCTTCCCGTCCTCCCGTGGTAGACTGACGCGGGCGCACACCTTTTGAAATGCGATAAACAGTCTTGTGACCGTATTCAGAAACACTTTCCTCTCATACTGTATTTTCCAAGACCACAGAGATGATGAGCAGGGTTTTCAAGAGTGTTTATTCAATTGATAATGTATAAATCTTGTCACGCTGCCTCTAAAACCTTAAAAACCTTAAAAACTCTTGTAAATTTAAATAAAATCTTTTTGAAATAGTGGAGGTGAAGCACAGAAGTGTTTGGGAATACCAGGTTTGGTGGGGAGAGGGAGTGAGAGAGGGAGAGAGAGAGGGAGATAGGGAGGGAGAGAGATGTTGCTACTGCTGGTATTTGATCGCGTCTCTGATTTTATCCTCCAGATGTCGCCGGGGCGGTGCGTGCGTGGAGATAACAAAACAAGCCCAGTAAGTGGCGTGCAGTCTTAAGGAGAACATATTTTACTTGGTGGTCTTCGTATTATTTATTGCATCTGTGGTTTAATCTGTTAATCGTACACATGATTCTTATCTCTATGGCTGTGTGTGTGTGTGTGTGTGTGTGTGTGTGTGTGTGTGTGTGTTCGAGCGGTATCATTGTTACGTCCACTGAACACGCCCATTTAATTTGCAGTTATTTCTTTATATAAATTTGTTCCTAATATTGCATCAGCATATTGCCTCTTATCTCTCTCTTAATCTACCCTGTATCGATTTCCTTTTATTGCCCTTTTTATTCAGAACAATATTGTATACTGTACGCACGGTTTGTTCTGCGTTCCTACCCTTTTTTTTTTTCTTCTTTCCTTCTCTCTCTCTCCTTTACTGAACCTTCGCAATCTTCTTTTATCCTCGTCATATTACTCCCTTATCCATTCCATAATCTAGCTAACGTTGATCCCCAGTCTTATCTTTACGTCCCGTCTTTGCCATCTCATTTTATCCCTGCAGTTCTATCCCCTTAGTCATTCCATATCATCTCGCTTATGGGGATTTTTACTTTGTTCATCTGTGTAATCTTCCCTTTCTATCTCCCAACACATCTCATCTCCGCTCCTCTAGTCCTACTTTCCTTCCCTCCCTTCCCACGCAACACAGCACCGTTCTTTTCGTTCCTGTAGTAGGCGCCATGTATACCCCTCCCTCTATTCCCCCGTTAATATCCCAAGGAGAGTGTTTGTGTGTGTGTGTGTGTGTGTGTGTGTGTGTGTGTGTGTGTGTGTGTGTGTGTGTGTGTGTGTGTGTATGTACGGGCGGGTGTGCGGGCGGGCTGGAACAGGCGGGCGGGTCAAGGTAGCATGCCAGGCTCTAACTTGTCGACAGTCACCAGAAATGATCATCATAATTCCTTCCTCGTTGATAGCAGCTGCAGTCTTGGTTGGGGGTTAATGTAGTTCAGACACGCACGTTTGAGTGGGAATATAAGGAGGAGGAGTAAAGGAAGGACGGGGATTGAGGGGGGAGGGAGGGAGGAGTGGAGTCATTGAGATTTTAAGAGGAGTGAGAGAGGGAGAGAGGATGAGAGAGACAGAGAGGAAGAGAGAAGTGAGGAGAGGATGGTGAACGTTGGTGGTGAGGTGATAATGATCTGAGCAGGTGGTGTTGGCGTTATGAAGATGTGTGTGTGTGTGTGTGTGTGTGTGTGTGTGTGTGTGTGTGTGTGTGTGTGTGTGTGTGTGTGTGTGTGTGTGTGTGTGTGTGTGTGAGTGCAGGCAGCTGCAAAAGAAAGTAGGAATAATAAGTAGTGGGTGCACATTTCTTTCGTATTCCAAGAGAGAGAGAGAGAGAGAGAGAGAGAAAAGGATGTGAGAAAAGGAACGAAGGAGAAACAGATAGCAAGCAGGCTAGCGAGCAAGTGAGCGCGAAGAATGTTGTTAGTGATATCCGTGGTAGTTAAGACCTAATGAGCCTGAGGAGGAGATGAGGCTGCGGCGATGATGGGAGTTGCCAATGACGACGTGAAAATGAGAGTTAGGGCGGGGAGACGCACCTGAGAACACCTTGAGGATGAGCGCCAATAAACATGAGGGAGTGAGATGAAGTGAGGCGCCGCCATCTCACCGAGGAGGGTAAATGAGGCGTGAGGAAACTAATGAACACAACAAGTACAGGAAGAGGAATACGAGCAGGAGGAGGAGGAGTAAGAGGAGGAGGAGGAGGAGGAATAAGATGAGGTACAGAAGGAGTTATAAGATGAGGTGGAGAAGGAGAAGGAGGAGGAGCAGGAGGAGGAGGAGGAAGAGGAGGAGGAGGAGAAGGAGGAGGAGGAGGAAGGGGAGGAGGAGGAGCAGGAGGAGAGGAGGAAAATTGTTTGAATGTGTACATGCATTGCTTTAAGATTGATATGTGTTGGAACGTTGGAGGTGATGGAGGAGGAGGAGGAGGAGAAGGAGGAAGAGGAGGAGGAGGAGGCAAGAGGATGTGAAGGAAAGAGAGAGAATAAGATGAGGTGTAGGAGAATAAGAAAGAGGAGGAAGAGTACGGGGAGGAGTAAAGAAAATATTGACTAAGGATATGACACACGAGAGAAAATAAGAGATAGAATATAAATTGAAGAAAAAAAGACGGAGAATGCACACAAGGAAAACAATGAAGACAGAGGCGAAGATAATGGTTGTGATAATTAAGGCAAGATGAAGACAACCACCACGAAGAAAGAGTGACGGAGAGAGAGAGAGAGAGAGAGAGACAGAAAAAAAAAGAATAAAAAAAAGACAGGTAATACAAGATAAGGCAAGGCAAAAGTGTGTTGGCCCATCCAGGTGTGTTTCGTAAGGCAAGGTAAGGTAAGGTAGGTACATAGAGCACATAATTTACGACACGTCTTGTAACTTTTTTGATGTATGTGTTACACCTCACGCCGCCATTTAAGGCACCAACGAATTATTATATTTTATAATTAAACGCACTGGATGCATCGCCCAATGAAAATATATTCGGCGGGATTGCGATTATATTTTCATCCGCGCGTGATGGCCGGGCACTTAAACACTAATTAATTGCATGGAAGAGAGGCAGGCAAAAAAAGAAAAACCTATTATCTGATTAATGTTGCGCTTTATTTAATCACCTGCGAGCTAATGGTTCATTCCTGTGCTATACCTTTGTTATCTTATCAGGCGAGGCATTGCAAGGAGCGCGGCGCCCGGTGAAGCCTCTGTATGAGTAAGTTGGTGAGCGGCGGAGCGAGGGAGCAAGACCAGGTGGAGGCAGAGCGCTAGGTGGTGGTAATGGTGGAAGAGAAGCAGGAGAAATAGGAGAGGAGGGGGAAGAGGCGGAGTTGCAAAAGGAAGTGGATGAGAGGGGATGGAGGGATGTTAGAGGGAGAAAGAGGAGGAAAAGAAGAAGGCGGAGGAGGAAGAGGTGGTGGTAGAATGAGGGAAGAAATTGAAAAAGAGAAGACGTAGTGAGGAGTAATAACAAGAGTGGCATGAGCTTAAGAAGCGAAGGAGGAAGAGAATGAGAAAAAAAGGAAGATTTGGAAGAAGAGGAACTAGAAAAAAAAGAAACTGAATAGCAAAAAAAAAAAAACTTCAAGAAGCGTGGATGAGTAAGAGAGGCATATATACTCACTGAAGAGGAGAAAAGAGGAAGAGGAAGAGAAAGAAAAAAGGAAGATTGTGAAGATGAGGATCGCGAAAAAAGAAACTGAATAGAAGACAAAAACAGAGAAGCATGGATGAGTAAGACAGGAATAATCACATAAACTAAAGAAGAGAAACAAGGAAGAGGAGGAGAAGAAGAAAAAAAGAAACTGAAAAGGAAAAAAGACTTGGAGGAGCGTGGATAAATAGTTAAGAGAGGAATAAACACACACTAAAGAGAAGAAACAAGAAGAATAGGAAGATGAAGAAGACGAGCAGGAGGAGGAAGAAGAGGAAGAGGAATTTGGCAAGCAACGCCCGGAGCCCCATCAATTGAGCGTATTTCTTATTCCTGGGCAGTATTTTTCTAATTGAGTGGCTTTGATGAGGCTGGAGGCGCGGGAGGCATGAATTTACTCCTTATTAGATCAGTAGGAAAGAAGAAGAAATATGAGGAGGAGAAGATGGTTTGCCGCAGGGAGAGAGGGAGAGAAGGGAGGGAAGGGAGTGAGGGAGGAAAGAACATGAGGGAGAGTGAGGGAGCGTGAGGGATGATGATTGTCAGTTAGGGTCGAGGCGCGAGATGCTTAATTTCTTTCCTGGTAAAGTGAGGAGGCGGGTTGGCTGGTCCTTGGCTGGCTGGCGCACCTGGGGGAGGAGGAGGAGGAGGAGGAGGAGGAGGAGGAGGAGGAGGTGGTGGTGGTGGTGGTGGAAGGATGGTGGTAGAGGAGAAGGATGTGGCTTACGATGTGCTATTCTTTCCTCTCTCTCCTTCTTTCTCTGTCTCCACACACACACACACACACACACACACACACACACACACACACACACACACACACACACACACACACACACACACACACACACACACACACACACACACACACAGGCACTCGTCACCGGTGCAGTGTGTTCAGCGATACGACACTTTAGGAAGACATTAATCAAAGGCGGACAAGTTTACTGAGCGCCGTTGCTGTCGCGTCGTCGGAGCGCTGCCTCGTCATGGTGCCTTTGTCTGCGCCTGCATGGGGTCCCTCCTGCACTGCCTCCCTCCTGCCTCGCCTCCTCCTTTGCTTCTGCCTCGCCCCCCGGGGAACACACCACCTGCAGCACCCCGCGAGGACCTGGTGGTGGTGGTGGTGGTGGTGGTGGTGAAGGCGTGATGAGCTTTGCCTCCTTCCATATTCAGAAATGCCTTCCTTTCTCACTACGACAATTTTCCAAGGCCACAGAGACACTAGCCGGATTTTTGAGTCAGCTTCTCCTTTTAATAAACAGTAAATGTTGACCAATCTATCACCAGAACCATGATAATCTTAAAAACGCTTCATTCTCTCACTCCGACAATTTTTCAAGGCCACAGAGACATCGAGCCAGGTTTTCGAGACAGTTTCTCGTTTTAGTAAACTAGAAATCTTGCCAATCCATCACCGGAACCATAAAAACACCCTTAAAAACACGAGTATCTTCAACTGGAGTCTTTAGAAAGCAGTGATGGTGAGAGAGATCAGCGTTTGAGAACACTGCTTGACTCACTCCTGTTCCTCTTGCTATTCTTCTTTGGTTCCTTCTTTTTTATTCTTCTTTCGATAGTCAATGTTTTATCTTTCTTTTGTGTATCTTCTCCTCTTAAGCTTACCATCTTTACTGTTCATTGTCTTTCTGTTCCTCTTTTTTTTTTTGTGTTTTCTTCTTCCTTAATCTCTTTTTGTCCCTTCCCCTCCTCCTCCTCCTTCTCCTCCTTCTTCTTCTTCTTCTTCTTCTTCTTCTTCTTCTTCTTCTTCTTCTTCTTCTTCTTCTTCCTCCTCCTCCTCCTCCTCCTCCTCCTCCTCCTCCTCCTCCTCCTCCTCCTCCTCCTCCTCCTCCTCCTCCTCCTCATGGTCTGGTTTAACTACCTCCTCACCGTATTTAGCGCCTTTCAAAGTTTTCATATCTCTCATTTTTAGATTCTGGGTTTAATGTTTGTTTACTTTTTGTGTGTTTGTATGTTGTACCACGAATTCCTGTCAAGATCCCGTAACACTCTGGTTAAGCCCTCAATCATCTTGCTTCCTCCTCCTCCTCCTCCTCCTCCTCCTCCTCCTCCTCCTCCTCCTCCTCCTCCTCCTCCTCTTCCTCTCGTCCTCTTCCTCCTCCTCTTTTTTTGTGTAATTTTAGTCATAATAGTAAAGATATACAAACACGGCAATCTTCCAAAGCAGACACTTCGATTTAAACTGTTTTCTTTCCTCCTCCTCCTCCTCCTCCTCCTCCTCCTCCTCCTCCTCCTCCTTTTTCCTTATCCTCCTCCATCTCCTCCTCTTCCATCTTATTTTTGTCCACCATCACTCCTAAATTTATCCATCTTTTTTTCTCTCTTGTCTTCCCTTTTTTTTCTTCATTCACTCCTTGTTTTGACTCCCCTAGGATTTGTCAACATCATTTTCCTTCAGAGTGATGAAGACTAGTTTCCTTCTCCTTCTCCTCTTTCTCCTCGTTTTCGTCTTCTTTGTCCTCGTTGTCATTGTCCTCTTTCTCTCCTCCTCCTCCTCCTCCTCCTCCTCTTCTTCTGCTCTTCCTCCTATCACCCTGCTCCTCTCACTACCGAAAGAGCAAGAAAATGAATTCCCGACACCCAACAGCGCGAGGTGAGGTGATAAACGAGCGACACCGGATTTCCAAACATAGCCTCGAATCCGTAGTGTTTTTAGGCGTCCTCTACCCAACCCACCACCCACCACCCATCCACCCACCCAGCATACCCACACCCCTACACTTAAACCTCTCCTCCCACTCCCCCTAGCCACTTAAAGCCCTCACACCCCACACACTCCTTACACTCCACCTAGCTATTACTTTCCTACCAGCCCAACTCTGCCCCACCCAGACCAACCCAGTCCAGCCCAGCCCAGCACAGCCCAACCAAGCTCTCCTCGCACATCCAGCCTGGGGAAGGGAGTGGGAGAGTGGGCAAGCATCTGATACACCAGTTCGAGATCATTACACTCAGCCCAACATGGGATTCTGTGCGCGGCGGGGCCCTGCGAGGCGACGAGCTTTTATGGCTAGGAAATTGTTTCACATGCATGCATAATTCTCTTGATTCAATGCAGATATCAAGGCTTGCGGGCGCGGCTAGTGCGTCCGAGGGGGCTTTATGGGAAGGGGCGGGAGAGGAGAGTTAATTGGCTTGCTCGTGGGTGTGGGTGGGTGGTGGTGGGTGGATGGGTGGGTGTTGGTGGTCAGGGTTTACATGGGTGGACTCTGTTTATCGTTTTTTTTTTCTGTGGTTTGGTCTTTTGGGAATCAGTGAGGGTGTGTATTGTTGTGGTTATTAAAACACACACACACACACACACACACACACACACACACACACACACACACACACACACACACACACACTTCCTCTCCTCTCCTCTCCTATCTCACTCTTCCACTCAAAAAAAAAAAAATAGTTGAGAGTCACTTGAGAAGAAAAATGGAGACAAAACAAGTGGCGTGACAAATGAGTTTGCTACCTTTTTTTTCCTCTCTCTCTCTCTCTCTCTCTCTCTCTCTCTCTCTCTCTCTCTCTCTCTCTCTCTCTCTCTCTCTCTCTCTCTCTCTCTCTCTCTCTCTCTCTCTCTCTCTCTCTCTCTCTCTCTCTCTCTCTCTCTCTCTCTCTCTCTCTCTCTCTCTCTCTCTCTCTCTCTTTCTTTCATGTACTTTTTTTTTTACCAGAGTCTCACATGTCGCTCGTTCTTTACACTGATACATTTTTTCTGTCCCGGTGTGAGAATAATGCGTCTCGTCTTGCTCTACTCTCGCTTCTGTTTCAGGCCGGCGTGCGATGTATCCTGGGTGCGGTGAGAGCCATGACACCAAATTAATGATTCTTGAGGTGGGGGGAAAGGACTCTCTCTCTCTCTCTCTCTCTCTCTCTCTCTCTCTCTCTCTCTCTCTCTCTCTCTCTCTCTCTCTCTCTCTCTCTCTCTCTCTCTCTCTCTCTCTCTCTCTCTCTCTAATTCTCTCTCTATCTGAACATAATTTAGTATTGCTTGTCAACTCATTCCTTCTGAACATAATTTAGTATCCCACGATGAAAAGTGAGAGAGAGAAGAGAGAGAGAGAGAGAGAGAGAGAGAGAGAGAGAGAGAGAGAGAGAGAGAGAGAGAGAGAGAGAGAGAGAGAGAGAGAGAGAGAGAGAGAGAGAGAGAGAGAGAGAGAGAGAGAGAGAGAGCACCCTTTATCCTCCTCCCCCTATAGAACACCTCCCCGTCCGTGTCTCAGGTAAGGGCACCCACCTGGATTAATTAGTCTTCCAGTGACCACCTGAACGCTACTACATTTCACTAGCAGGAAACGGCGTGAACAATGGCCGGCAGCCTTTTATGGGGCAGGGGATAAAATTTATAAAGGGAGACAAATACGGCATGTGTGGGGCCAACGTGTTAGGAGGAAGAGGAGGAGGAGGGGGAGGAAGAGGAGGAGGAGGAGGAATAGGGGGAGATGGTGTGATATTCTTCCTGGCGGTGGTGCTGTCAGTGATGTTGGTGGTGATATTTTAAGAAGTTAATTCGAGAGAGAGAAGGAAAAAAAGAGATTAATTATGGTGTTCTTCGCATGAGATTATTCCTTGTGTTATTTATTGCTTTGTGTTTCGTAATGACCTTCCGTTTAATCCTCGTGAACTTATTGAGATGCGAAGTGATAAGGATCGTGATACTTAATTAAGAAATGGAACTGCGAATAGATTGAATTTCATGGATATATCTTGAAGAAAACAACAAACAAAGAGCGAAACACATCCATATTCAATGAACTCATTTGTTCGGGTGTCGTGGCGTCAAGGAAATGGAGAAAAGTAGTTAGTTTCTCTTTATAGGAACAAGTTATCTTAGCTAGTGATGGCCGTGGCCTTACCCTAGCTCGCCTCAAACAGCCGCCCGCGATGCTGTCTGGAAATACTGAAATCCTTAACCCTTTCAATACTGGGACGCGATTTTATCATGAGTTTTGGGTGTTGTTAGACGATTTTATTGACATTAGGAAGAGTCTATGGTGTTCAGAAGATTAACGGCTCCAGAGTCTTCACTATTTTCATGCCCACATATGTTGCTGAAGCTGTATAAAACCACCAAATAGTAAGCAGAATAAATATGATAACGTGTCATTGTAATGAAGAACTTGAGATTTGGTTGTAGTGGTTTCAAGACATTCGCTCCTGTCTTTTGGCTATTTCTATCGGCTCTGGAAGGAGACTGGCTACTGGGTGAACTATTTTTCTTTATATCTGTGTTACATTTGGCCAGTTATCCTCTCCTACATAAAACAAATGCTTTCTGCAAGAAAATAAAGTGTAAGTCGAATCACGTTCGTTGTTTTTAATACTGTCGCTCTTGTTTGTAAGTTTTCAACTATATTAGCGCTTTCTCTTCTGCCCTTCTTTGCGTGGAAATACTGAAATACGATTTTATTACAACTTTTATAATCACGAGAGAATAAAGCGTTAATCGAAACAAGTATGCTGTTTTTAGTACAGTCGCGTTTGTGTGTAAGAAAGTTTAACCATATGAGCTTTCCTCCAGCCCTTCCCTATCTGGAAATACTGATATACTTAAAAATGTTTTGCACCTTTCTCAATCACAAGAAAATAAAATGTTAATTGAAACACGTGCGCTGTTTTTAGTATAGTGGCGCTTGTTTATGTAAGAAGGTTTAACCATATAAACTCCTTCCCTCCAGCCCTTCCTTTTCCTCCATCATTCCTTCTCAACATCCCTCTTTCCTCACCACACTGCCTCACCTCCCCGCCTCACCACCCATCCTCCCAAGTCCCCATTCCCTATAATTAGCGGGAGTCGCTCTACTTAGCGGTCTGGCAAATTAGCGGCACCACTCTCATTAGCATCTGGTCCGGCTGGGCGACGCGTGCTGCCCTCCGACTGTTGCTTGTCTTAGGGTTATCTGGGCTGGTGTGTGATGTACGTAAGGGTTGAGGGTTGTTAGGTGCTGTGACGTGAGGCTTGGCTTGCTTTACATTCCTGGTTAATTACATGGGTTTGTCTTGGGGTGTGCTATGTTCCTCTCCGCTCCATAAGGCCATGTACTGAGTCTAGGTTATAGTGAAGGTCAACTTAGTATAGCACAGGTTGGTAGGTCTTGGCTGTGTTTTGTTTCTCTGCGCCTTAGAAGGTTATATAGTGCGAGGGTTTAGTGACGGTGAAGGCCAGGTTAGTGTAATGTTAGGTTAGGTTGGATTGAGTTGGGTTGGGTGAGTTTAAGTTAGTTTGAGATAAGTTATTTGGGTTTTGTTTAGTTAAGTTCTGGGTTTTATTAGTTAGATTTCTGTTTGTTTTCTTTGTAGTGTATTTGTATCTTATAGTCTTGTATGTGTGTGTGTATGTGTCGGTATCTGTGTGTGTGTGTGTGTGTGTGTGTGTGTGTGTGTGTGTTTGTTAGCCATGAGGTTTAGTGGCACGGAGAAAGGTTTCGAGTGTTAAAGTCTTTGTTCCACGATGCTATTTTATTTCATCTTATTCTGTTGTGTTTTTTCTTGGGTTTTTTTTTTGTCTCTGTCTCGGTTTTCACTCGAGTGTTGGCGAATAAGGTGCTTGATTGCCACTTTCTGGCCTCGATCCCGTTATGCGTTTCCGCTGTGTACGTCTCTCTCTCTCTCTCTCTCTCTCTCTCTCTCTCTCTCTCTCTCTCTCTCTCTCTCTCTCTCTCTCTCTCTCTCTCTCTCTCTCTCTCTCTCTCTCTCTCTCTCTCTCTCTCTCTCTCTCTCTCTCTCTCTCTCTCTCTCTCTCTCTCTCTCTCTCTCTCTCTCTCTCTCTCTCTCTCTCTCTCTCTCTCTCTCTCTCTCTCTCTCTCTCTCTCTCTCTCTCTCTCTCTCTCTCTCTCTCTCTCTCTCTCTCTCTCTCTCTCTCTCTCTCTCTCTCTCTCTCTCTCTCTCTCTCTCTCTCTCTCTCTCTCTCTCTCTCTCTCTCTCTCTCTCTCTCTCTCTCTCTCTCTCTCTTTGTATTCTCATTTACCATCGAATAATGAAAGTCTCTGATAACTGATCTATTATAATGAATAGCAGAAACATAATTAACCTAATGTATAATAATATATTCCTCTTATGTACGTATGTAATCTGTAGTATGTATGTATCAACACAAACAAAACAATACATTATAATGAATCTTAAGTGTCTTTGCGACCATTATTGACTGTGATTCACTGGTCTAATAACAAGATATTAGTAACGTGTTGGTGTGTGAAATATTACAAACCAGCGTTACAAATAGCCTTTTAACTCTTGCGTTCCTTTCATCACCATCATTCCTCGTATTCATTAGCGTGCTTGCAGAGTTATTAGTGACATTACGTGGCTGATAGTGGAGCGGGGAAGGCAGGTGTGCGGGGCGAGGTGGGCTCCAGGCGGCTCATTTCAATACAATAGCAAGGAGGAAGCCCCCGCGCAGCCTCGAGATGGAAGGCGTACATACCTGCGGGGAAATTACTTCAGGTATTTCGGTGCCGACAGGACAGAGGGATGGCGGGTCAGCACGCGTGTGTGTGTGTGTGTGTGTGTGTGTGTGTGTGTGTGTGTGTGTGTGTGTGAGAGAGAGAGAGAGAGAGAGAGAGAGAGAGAGAGAGAGAGAGAGAGAGAGGAAGGAGGGAGGGCAAGGTTTACTGGAAAAAGAAAAGTCTTAATACACTTATTTTCTCATTTTAGCACCGCGGGACGGATGCCAATAAATCAAGCTTTCCCTCCTACTCACAGAACACGGAATAATTCTCCGATTTAACAAGAGAGTATTAATGTCCGACTTGATTCCTTGCTGGCTTGAAAATTTGTGTGGACGGCGGAACGGACGAAGGCAAGAACGGACGGCGGCGGCGGGGGAAGGAAATGTTCAGCGGAGGAGGAATGACTTACAAGGGAGAGAAAGTGGCTGCGGAGTGTTGGGGGGAGAGGCGGAGGTAAGGGTGAGGCTCGCTAGGGAGACTCACTCACGCCCTTCTTGTTTATGGATCCGGCACAGGTCGTCGTCATTTTCGCAGCTTTACGTGATCAAGCGATAAATTGAAATGAAAAAAAGAGAAAGAGAAAAAGAGAGAGAGAGAAAAAAAACGAAAATAGCTAGTGTTAGTTTGGGCGTAAATCAGTAAATTCTTCTTCTTTATTCTGCTCTGGATGACAGTTTAAATCCATTACAATATTTTAGTCTTCACTTTATTAGAGCATACATTATTTCCTACGCCAAAAAATACAAGACTAGTGTTCTTTCGCAACGATTCTCGGGTCTTGGAGGAGAAAAAATAGTGTTTATATAATTTTATCTTTTCGCTTCCATCGCTGCCAGGAAAATGTTAATAAGGAGAGGACGGCCAAGTTTGGACGTGCTTGCTGTTTGGCTGGAGTGCTTGACCTGCTAGCCTGCGGGTCGTTGGCCAGCCTCCTCCCTCGGCCTCGGGGTCAGCGGGTCTCGTATAAGGCCGCCCGAACCTTTATGAGTGAACCGCCCGCGAACCACCAGACACGGCGATGGACAGCAGACAAGCAGGGACCAGACCCACGCCCTTCTTAGCAGCGATCCGGGCCACGAATTAGACTTCTCTCTCTCTCTCTCTCTCTCTCTCTCTCTCTCTCTCTCTCTCTCTGGTAAGTTACTACAGCGTTAAATCGAAGGCCAAGGGAGGAAGAGCCTTAGCACTGCTCGATGTGACGGAACGAAGTGGCTCATGGGAGTGAGTGTGTGAGTGTGTAGTGTTTGCCGGAGTAACCTGAGATGAAGCCTCCTCGATCTAAAGGGATTACAAAGGGCAAGAAGCAGCAACAGACTATTGGCTATTATCTGAGCTATTTGATCACACTTCTCCATGCTAACTAATAGAAGAAGCAGGAAAGCTGAAGATAATTATTGGACAGCTGGAAGAAGTCAACCAAATTAAAAGTTTATAGGCTACGCAGGATAATTATAAACTTTCCTGAATATAGTGAATCATGTAAGAAGGAGAGATACGAGTACAACGTTTGCCTGGGAAATTTAGACAAGCTCACATACATTACAACGAAACCAAACACTCCCATAGCGAACACAACTAATTATATTATAGAAACAACTACACATCACTCAAGTACGTTCATTTCACCTCTCTGTTCCTTGGCTGTACGGGTCTTTACGTGCGTGCTTGCTTGTCTGTGCGTGCGTGTGTTGAACCTGGTGACGTAAGGGATGGGGTCAATTGGCCGTGTGTTCCCTGTGTGTCTCTCGTGTGTCCGCTGAGTTGTTGGTCCAATTACGCGCCGAATTAAACGTTCCAATGATAATCCAATGTAATGCTTTGTTGGGGAGGGTCGCGGCGCCTCACGAAGCTATTTATTTATTCTGGTGCCTGATTAAAACCTGGCGTGTTCTGCTGGACTAAATATATAAGGTGGGCATCATTTTCGCTAGCATAGATAGTTTCTCTCTCTCTCTCTCTCTCTCTCTCTCTCTCTCTCTCTCTCTCTCTCTCTCTCTCTCTCTCTCTCTCTCTCTCTCTCTCTCTCTCTCTCTCTCTCTCTCTCTCTCTCTCTCTAGTCTCTCTTAGTCTCGTTTCCCTTCATCCCTTCAGTCATTCTTCACGGCCCCTCGTATACGTACACCTCGATACTGACCCGCCACGATAGAGTCAGTGAGAGGAAAGCGAGTCGAGATGGAAATATGATCGCCTTTAACTCTTGCTATTTTATTTCCTCACTCACCTGCTGCCTCTAAACCTTACCTGTCGGCCCACGAGAAGGGAACACGGCCGGATCGAGTTACGAGCATGCAAACACCACAAAAAGAATCGAAGAAAGAGAGAGCGAGAGACCCAGAGAGAGGGAGAGAGAGAAAAAAAAGAGAAGATCGACAAACACACAAACATTAGAATAAATTGAATCCCACTGAGACGAAAATAAGAATAAGAGTAAGAAAATAAGAAGAGAGAGGGAGAGAGAGAGAAGGAGAAAGAGAGAGGGGCGGGTAGAAGTGAAGGAGGTGGAGGACGAGAAGGACAAGGACGAGAGAAGGGAAGAGGATGTAAGTTCAAGAATAGGAAGGAAGGAAGGAAGGAAGGAAGGAAACAAAGAATGCAAGAAAATGATACGATGATATACACGAAAGAAATTGAGAAATGAATTACAGATAATAAGAAAGTAAATAGTAAAGTAAGACGTAAGAAATTAATAGTGAAAAGATAAGAAAATGAGAAACGGAAAAGGAAAAAGAAAAATACGAAAGAGAGAGAGAAAGAGAGAGAGAGCGAGAGATAGAGGAGAAAATGAGGAGGTGAAGAGAAGAGAGAAAATATGAGATGAGGAAAAAGGAAGAAAGGAAGAAGAGAGGAGGAAAACAAATCCTACAAGCAGAAAGATAAGAAAATTAAACAAGGAAAAGCAAAAGAAATGATAATAGAAGAAAAAGAAGACATGAGAGAGAGAGAGAGAGAGAGAGAGAGAGAGAGAGAGAGAAGGCAAGCAACTCCTCCCGGCACGGCGCCAACTTCACGTCTGACCTTGAACATTTAATTACGGTTGGTTCTCGATTCGATGACCGGCCATTTGTAACCTTCGGACTTCATTAGGCTTAGAATCGACGCCTCATACATCATAAAAGGATCCCCGTCACCCAATCCTTCCCTTCCCTGCCTCTGTTTGTCTCCTCCCTATCTCTCCTTGTCTATTTCCTTCCTCTCCATTGTTTTTTTTTTTTTTATTCTCTACTGCTTTTGCATTCTTTTCTTTTAGTTTCCTAATTTTCAGTTACGTATTTATATTTCCTTTAGTGTTTCATTATTTTACCATTTTTTTTCTTCACTTTCCTCTATTCCATATTCTTATTAGCGTCAGTACATTTCAGTTCCTTTTAATGTTTTTCCTCTCTCCTTCTCCTTTTCATTGTCTTCCTTCTCTCCGATCCTTCTCTTTTTTTCCTCCAATGTTTACAGTCTTTCTCTTCAATGCTCAGTGTTTCGCAGTGCTCCCCTTCTTTTCCTTTCAACGCCTCCACTCATCTGCTTCGCCTCCTTCCTCCACGTCCAAACACGCCTCATTCCCTCATCGCTTCTCCCTTCCCCCATGCAGCACCTCCGCCTCCCTCTCCGCCGCCTTCCTTCTCACCTGGATAATTTTGCTGGAAAACACCTGGGTCCAATCAACGCCCAATAGTCAAGGTGCCTTTTCTCGCTCGTCCAGGTGTTCGCTGTGATGTCATAATACTGAATTTTTTTCCTTTTTATTAAGTTTTGTCTCGTAAATTTATGTGTAGCCCTCGCCGCCGAACGTCCTTCATGATAGCTTTCTTGAGTGTTGGTTTTAGTGGTTAAATTTGATGGTAATATTCACGCAAGCCTTTACCTTCTCAACATTTAACTCCAAGATTCCTGTGTTTGAATTATTCAGTATTGAAGGTCCAGTCACTAGTGAATAACAGCTGGAGATAAATATCCCTTGATAAAAAGAGGGGCGTGGTGTGTAAAATCATGTAGTGTTTAGTTAATAAATACTTGCCTCTAAAAAGTAGTGCAGTTTTTTAGCGTTAAATCAAGATCGGATGTCATAGAAAATAAGCTTCTAAAAATCTCAAATATTTTCCCAAAAACTGGAGAATTATGTACCTTGTTAGTCATGTTACCTCCAGCATCATCATAGCAATCACGATGGTAGTAATACAATAGGAGTAACAATAACACTAATCTTGAGGGCAGTGTTACAAGAAGGAGCGCGGCACAGGGCGGGATAAGAACACACTGCTCATTGTGTCAGAAGCCAAGAAGAATGCATTGAGCTCCATGGAGGTGTGCGAGTGTGCAGCCCCGAGAGTCTGTCTGGTCTTGGCTCGCCGCGGTAACCAGCCTCGCCTCACTCAGACAGCCAACCCGCGGCGGCCTCACAATGCCTAATGAGACGGAACTAAACCAACAATTCCTTTAACTCGCACTCCGCCACCAACACCACCACCAATACCACCACCACCACCACCACCACCACCAAAGTCACTACTCCCTCAAACACTCCTTTGCTCTTACACACCTCTCCCTCTTCCCTCCCTTTCCTTCTTCAGCATCCCACCTTTCTTTCTCTTCCAGGTATCTTTCCTAATTCCTTCTCTCATGTGTGTGTGTGTGTGTGTGTGTGTGTGTGTGTGTGTGTGTGTGTGTGTGTGTGTGTGTGTGTGTGTGTGTGTGCGTGTCAGCGTTTTTCAAGGAAGGGGCGCTGTCTTTCAGTCTGCCTGCCTTCCTGTTCCTCTGCCTGTCTGTCTTCTCTGTCTACATCAACAATAGCTAGAAACTCCCCATTGTATTGTATCTCACGTCAGCTTCTCTCCTTGGATTGCTGAGGGGAAGTGTCGAGCGAGGCGTGTGATATTATACTGTAGGAATGCATGAGTATGTGGAGTTATATTATTTGAATACAAGAGCTTAAATGTCCTTCACCGATTCCCTGGCAACGGAAATACTTGTGGTCGATGTTCAGAGTCTGGCATATGGTTAAGAGACAGTCACTCCTTCTCTCCTCCTCCTTCTTGTGTGTGTGTGTGTGTGTGTGTGTGTGTGTGTGGGTACATTCTGACGAAATCTTTGTGAGAGTAATAATAGTTCTCTCTTCATTTCCTCTCACCTCTTAAGATCTTTTTACTAATCTTCTTTACTAATTCTCTCATGCCCGTTTTCAAACAGATATATTTCACTCTCTGCCAATTTCTACTCTCATCTCTCCTTCCTCTTCCTCCTCCTCTTCTTCGTTCCTTTAACTCAATCATTTCTACATCCACTCTCACCTTTTAATTTCCTCGCCTCCTCATCGTCCTCCTCTTCTTCCTCTTTTAGCTCAATCATCTCTCCATGCACTCTCACCATCTATTTTGCTCGCCTTTCCTCTCTTCCTCTACTCAAAGCCTCACTTCCTTCCTCCTCTCCTCTCCTCCCCTCCCATGCTCTCTCCTACCATCGTCTCCCCTCCCTGCCCTCCCTTCTCTTCCCCTCCCGCCCTCCCCTCCCCTCTCCTCTTCGGTGCCCGGCC
>NC_059294.1:300000-312500 GCF_017591435.1 Portunus trituberculatus | reverse complement strand
CACTCCTTGTTCCTGTCTATCGTCCGTATTTAGGAACGCCTTGCCATCTCACTACGACAATTTTCTAAGGCCACCGAGACAGCTAGCATGGTTTTCAAGACAGTTTTTCCTTTTGTTAGAATAGAAATCTTGCCAATCTATCACCAGAACCATAAAAATCCTCTTAAAAACACGAGTATCTTCAGCTGGAGCCTTTGAAAAACAGTGATGGTGAAAGAGCAAAGCGTTTCAACATGCGGGCCTAAATGTCTCTCTGTCTCTTGCTCTGTCTCTCTTCGCCTCCTCATCTTCCTCCTCCTCTTCTTCCTCTCCCTTCCTCTTCAGTAGTAGTCCTTTGTTTTTCCGTCTTTTATCCTTGTCACTTTAGTACTTCGTAAAAACCTACGGCGCCGATCGTTCTCCATTAAAAGGGCATTTTTCCCGCCTCTGAGAAAGAGTGGCAGCGCAGGGAATGGTTGGACACGACCCTCGCATCGCCCACTTCATGTAATTAGAGTCACCTGTTCACCTACACTCGCATAATCGATAGCTTGTCTCTTTTTGTCTCTTTTCTCTAGTTTGGGTTGGGTGGTGGTGGTGGTGGTGGTGGCGGTAGTAGTGGTGGTGCTAGTGGTGGTGGATGTCCTTGTTTATATCTTCTGCTACTGTTTTTTTTTTCTTCTTCATCTCGTCGTCGTTGTCTAAGTTATTTTCTTCCTCCTTCTCCTTGTTATAAGCTAACACACTTTATATTACTTGCTACTCCTGTTAGCTACTATGTTTTCCTCCTCCTCCTCCTCCTCCTCCTCCTCCTCCTCCTAATGGGAAGGCCGCTCCAGGTTGCATCGCTGGAACCAAAGCGTCCATGAAGAAACGTGTTTTAATACCTTGAATTTCGCATCCCCTTTTTTAACACGCTAGCATGGTGAGTGGTTGCGTGTACATGTGTGTGTGTGTGTGTGTGTGTGTGTGTGTGTGTGTGTGTGTGTGTGTGTATGTGTGTGTGTGAGTGGCCAGGGTAGCAGCAGCACACATACAGACAGACATACGCCTTCACGGGTTGATTCGCCGCGCATCTCACCTGCTCCCTTTTCTTTCCTGCGTCGTCTTTTCACTGGCGGACGAACGGAGGCGCGCCAAATTATAAATATATCACCACGAGGCAAAAACTGGCTGAGTGTGGCTACGTACAGTACTGCGCGGGGCCGGGAGAGACATTAGGGGCGGGAGGTGGGCGTGGGGTGTGGGATGTGGGCGTGCGTATATCAAGTGCTTCGCTGCGAGGGTAGTGGGTCGCGTCCTGTGGTGGTGATGGTGGTGGTTGTGATGGTGGTGGGTGCTGCAAGAATGACGTCACAATTGAAAGCATCACTTCGGTTCAGAATGAGTGCATTTGTGTAGTATAAGGTATAAATAAGGTGTTGGTCTTTATGGAGTTCCGGGTGCGGTTGAAAGTATCGGTAAATATATAAATAAATGCGTAATGCCGTGGAAAATGAAGGGTGAGCAGGGCGCGGCCTTTGCTTTACGGGCCGGGAGATGAGATAGCCTTAACTAGGAACTTCTATATATAGTGAGACCTGTGCTGATGCAATTATTAGGTGACTGATTTCTGCTGCTGCCGTCGATGTGGTGGTATACTGCGCTGTGGTCATGGTGGTGATGAGGGTATAGTGTTGAATGCCTGTGACCTGGGTGATTGTCTGGTGGTGGTGGTGGTGAACGTGTGGTGATGGTAGCCTGTGATTGCGCTATTATTATTGTGGTGGTGATGGTGTTGTGTAGTGGTGGTGATGGTGGTAATTGTGGTTGATGATTGTGATGGAGGTGATGGAAGTGTAGTATGGTGGTGGTGATGGTAGTGGTAATCGTGTTTGGTGGTGGTGGAGGTGGTGTTATAGTATAGTGGTGGTGAGAGTAGTGGTAATCGTGTTTGGTGGGGGTGGAGGTGGTGGTATATAGTGGTGGTGATGGTGCTTGGTGGTAATCGTGTTTAGTTGTGATGGTGGTAATGGTGCTTGGTGGTGGTGGTGGTTGTGGTCTCAGCGGGGCACCTGGTTAGCGGACGGGCGCCTCTGATGCATCATCCTCACGTCAGGGAAGGTGTGCGCTGAAGGGAGGGCGCTGATTCTTATTCGTCTGATAGCTGATGTTTATGCCTTCCTTTCTTCCTCTCCTCCGTGCCAACACCCCTCACTGAGCGCTCCCGTGTCATATAGCACTGATGTTCCGTACTCTCCACGGTCCATATTTCACACCAAAGTGGCCATTCCTTGTCATTCCTGTCATTGCTGCCGGCGTCTGCTTCCTCGCTATCTATGTGGGCAAAAATTCTGTTTCTTTTCTTACACTATCCCTTCAGTACTGGAACACATTTTTTACCATGAGGTATTGGTAGGATTAGACGATTTTTTTATATATTAGGAAGGGTCTATGGGGTCAGAACATTAATGGCCACAATCTTCACTATTTTAATCCCTCACCAAATAGTAACCAGAAAGAAATATGAAAAAGTGGACTGAAGTGGTTAATGTCTTCTCTTCTTTCCTTAACCCATATTTCTTATACATGTTATTTTGTTGTCTCTATGGCGATTATTATTGTTAGTTCACTATATTCTGTTACCATCTTTAATGTATATAATGGAGCAAGGATAGGAAAGTTTCTGTATTTCTCTCTCCTCATTCCTTAATTCACATTCCTCGTATATGTCACTGTTGTTTCTAAGACCACCCTACTTTATTACTCCTGTCATTGTATATACTGGAGCGAGGATTAAAGGATTTCCGTATCACCTTCCTACTACTAATACATTGTTTTGTACCCGGGGAACTAAATATCACAGCCATGTATTAGTATTTCCTTGTATCTCTGCTAGCACTATTACGTTCCCCTATCGCGTGTAGACCCATTAATTGATGGCACAATAATAGCACCGTGTCTTCTCTCCTACCATTATCGTGTCCCTCCATCCCACTGTCCTCCATATACTAGCGGCGAGGCAGGTATTAGCATCTACCTGTGTCTTTGGTGCTATTAACATTTTCACGACCACTGCCGCTGCTCCTTTTATGGTTTAATGCGCGTCGCGAAATATGTGGGGCAGCGACCGGGCCAGCAGTATTATAACTTCCTCACGTCACGAATGGCTTCACGCCGCGGCGGGGTCTTCGGGGTCCTCCTGATCGCGCCGCAAAAACCACCACCGCGGTCCTCCCGGCACGCCTTTCATAGCGCGCCGCGGGGACGATACGGCTGTTAGTGTCCGCCGGCCTCCAGGTGACTTATTTTATGGGTGCGCTTCCTTATGCTTGTTGCAATAAATGTCTTAATGTGTGTGTGTGTGTGTGTGTGTGTGTGTGTGTGTGTGTGTGTGTGTGTGTGTGTGTGTGTGTGTGTGTGTGTGTGTTTATGATCTCTATAAGTGAAAACAGTAACTACATACATGGAGAAGTAAGAGTCCATAATACGTACATGGACAATGCGAGAGATCTTTCGTCTTCTTATCTGTTTACTCTTAATTACACCTTTTAAGGAAGGAAGGGGTGCCTGCCCTGGGGAATGGCGCGAGGCAAGGCTCGCACACCAACACTGTATAATTCATGGCTCTCCTCGCCTGAAGGTAATATCACATGAAGAAAAATTATTGAGCCTCTTTTATTTTCTTTGTTACACCTTAGGAAGGTTTCGTGGCCTCAGTGCGAGAGTGTGTTATTTATCCCCGCGAGGTGCCCGCCGCGAGTCCCGCGCTACCCACCGTGCTTCCCCCGACACAGAGTCACGCCATAGAAGTTACGGCTAATGAGCAACACGCACGGGACTTCAGGTCACCGAGGAGTGTTAAGACGGTGCCTTTCTCACCTTAGGAATAGGAGGCTCAAGGAACCACATCGCCTTATTCACAAAGACATACACAGAAAAAGTGTAAACAAAACTATCAGAACTGCAAGTTTGTAAAGTTTGCTTAGCTCTGTGGTTTCTTCCCATATTTACCGTTAAGACGGACAGCAGCTGTTCCACCTACGCCAACTGTCTATTGTGCCTTTCCCTATTTCTCCTCAGCGATGTTTGCCTGTACCCTGGAGATGGTACGGCTTGCGCTGGCCTGCCCTGGCCTGCCCTGCCTTACACTGCCCTCTGCTGCTTCCTGTGGTCAGTGGGACTTATTTATTATCACTACGGCCAGAACCAGCAACTCAAAGGACCGAGGACGAGGGATTTCCTTCAGTAAACAGTCGCAAGCCTTTCACAGAGAGAAGGAACCGAGCCCCACCGCCCAACACGGTTATCGCGGGAGTGGTTATGGACGGGGCGCGGGGAAAAGTGTTGTGGGCGAGCGAAAGGAGGGACGCGGATGAGAAAAGACGAGTGGAGGAGTTGTGGGAGTGGTGGGAGTGGTGGAGTGGTGTAGGGAGGGGAGCGGTGACACGTGTCTGAGTCTTGGTGGTGACTGGCCCCCGCTGACCCCTGCTGACCCCTCGCTGACCCTTCGCTGACCCCTCCCGCCGCCCCTCGCCAAAACGGGCATCGCGAGTGTCAGGCGCAGCTACCTCACGCGGCCCGCCACTCTTTATGTGCCGCGGAATTCCCGAGACAAGGGCGAAAAAAATGTTGTCGTCGGTTTGTCTGAGAGAGAGAGAGAGAGAGAGAGAGAGAGAGAAAACAGGCTTTGAAAGATTAAGGAAACACACACACACACACACACACACACACACACACACACATACACACACACAGATCCCTCACCGTTTAAGACTCATAAGGAGCGACCGCAGTCCATCTCCGCGTCGACCTTGGATAACCCGGGGCGACCTGCGCACAAGGACGATGATTAGAGCAGAGGCCAGATTAGCGGAGTGTAAACGCCGGATAAACCTTGATAGGGACAGATATGCCTGTTGAGAAGGCGTGCCACTGTGCCTCCTTCGTAACCTGCCACACAAATACATGATAAGACTCCCGATGTCCACATGAGCGCCTGATCCTCTTAAAGATATGTTTATAGATGTTAATTCCCCTCCCTCCCTCCCTCCTTACCCACTGCGATGATGATGATTCCCCGACAACTGTGGGTGGCAAGAAAGTGACGCGTGCAGGAGAGGTGGCGCTTTTGTCAAGAGGAAGGACAGGGGAGAGTGCGGGTGGAGGGCTTAAAGTGCAGTGGTGTCCAGGGGTGGGTGGGCGAGGCGGGACTGCTGCTGGTAATACAGAATGAAAGATTTACCTCCTGGATGGATTTAAAAAGCATGTAAGGATATTGAGGTAGTAATAATTCGAAAATAAAGGAGCCTTCGGTAAATAGAGGAATCAGGATAAAGAAAATGGGGAAGATTTTGTAAAGATGCTAGGGAAATACGGTATTTTTATTCATTCATATACTGTATTTGTCCAGAGCGCCACATTTGGTATAAAAAAAGAATTGTGGTGATCATAAAGGAAAAATTATGGCCTTTCAGATCTTACAGAGGGATTAGGGATTGCAGGACGACCATAAGAAGAAACACTATGGAATATGAATACTAGTGGCTTTTGAACAAGAAAAATAGGAAGAGTACACAAAACAAGGCACCAGGACGGGAAGGAGAAGGATAGGGTGGGTGGGGAGCATGAAGGTGGTGGTGGTAGTGGTGGGGGTGGCAGCGGTGCAGTGGTCACCCGCAAAGTGTTTTAGCATACATTAATTGGATGAGTGGATTTACTTTTGCCCTTATCTCGAAGCGTCGTGTTTTTACAATGACCATTATTGCCCGGCACATTGTGTTGAAGACAGTGACTTAAATTGCCCGACGCCTCAAAGGATAAGAAGCAAGTCAAAGGAAGAAAAAAGAGAAAAAGAAACTGTTTTAAAGCTGTGAAAATAAGACAGATTGGATCACAACGCTAGACTGGGAGATTGACGAGTAGAGAGAGAGAGAGAGAGAGAGAGATTCCTTACTTCTGGCATTCCTGACGTTGATGGAACAAACCACTGCGCTGCGGTAAAGTGGAGGAAAAAAAAGAAAAAAAAAACACAGACAGGCAGATAGTGATCGCTTTATGATGATGCAGTTGAAGGTTCCTTGTTATTTTACACTAATCTTGCGGCAATTTAAATAATGGCTTAACACCTATTTAATTCTCTCTCTCTCTCTCTCTCTCTCTCTCTCTCTCTCTCTCTCTCTCTCTCTCTCTCTCTCTCTCTCTCTCTCTCTTCCTAACACACACACACACACACACACACACACACACACACACACACACACACACACATACACACACACACAATTAATCTTAGGCAGCCTCTTTGCTTGCCTTATCTTAATAGTTTAACGAGGGGCAGAGGAAGCTTTGTGTCCGGGCAACGTGCGCCCTGCAGCCTCGCGGGAGGGAGGGAGAGAGAGAGGTAGAGGGAGGGAGAAGGAGAGGGGAGGAGGGAGGGGGAGGCGAGGGTAGGGATTGAACATTAAGGTGAGGAGAGTTAAGGGAAAAGAATGAACGAATGAGGAGGATGAAGAATGGTGAGGATAAGAGGAGGAGGAGGAGGAGGAGTTAGGGGAACTGAGAGAAAGAGATGAAGGAATTAGAGGGATGGGAAGAAATGCTGAAAAAAGGAAGCCTGTGGGCATAGACAGTTCGGATGAGAGAGAGAGAGAGAGAGAGAGAGAGAGAGAGAGAGAGAGAGAGAGAGAGAGAGAGTGAAGGGGAGAGGGAGAGGGAGAGGGTATGGGAAGGGAGGGCCGACACCTTGCGCGTGAGGCCAACCAAGTAAATCATCCTCTCACAGCTTCCTTCCTTCTTATCAGTGATGAATGTCCAACCTTGTTACTTGTGTCGATTGTTCCGCTGCCCTTCCTCCTGATATCACACACCCGCTGTTCTCTCTCTCTCTCTCTCTCTCTCTCTCTCTCTCTCTCTCTCTCTCTCTCTCTATTTCATTCGAACCTTCTTTTCCCCCTAGCTTTCTCTGTTTTTCAATATTTCTTCACATTTTTTTCTTATTCCTGCATCTTTTTCTCTCAGTTCCTCTTATTCGTCCTCCTTTTCCTCCTCTTGTGTGTGTGTGTGTGTGTGCGCTCTGCTATTGGCCATTAATTCTCTTATCGGGGCCACCATCTGTCGACCCCGAAACAATGGAGGAGAGGGTGTTTATTGGAGACAAGAAGATCCCACTCCTCTTCCTTCTCCTCCTCTTCCTCCTCCTGCTCCTCCTCCTCTTCCTCATTCTCATTCCTTCGTTCCGCAGTATCTACATACATACCTGTACTCTCCTTTCTCTCTTCCCCGTAGGTAGTGAAAAGAAGTTACCAAACAGCCTTGAAAGGACCAAAAGCTTTGTTGCTGTTTGGCTTTCCTTTGTATTCGTTTGTATCTTCCATCTCATCCTCCTCGTCTTTTTCCCGCCGCTGTTCCTCTCTTCACTGCCTTGCCTCGCCCTGTACAGCTCCTCATCATCACTTTTTACCCTGTGATCATAATTCCATTAAAGATATTTACACTAGTACTTCAAGTAAAACATTTTGTGCAAACCAAAGGGTGTTTTCTTTACACCATACTCCTAAGCTTTTTATCCTTCCGCTCCTCCTCCTACCTCCTCCTCCTCCTCCTCCTCTTCTTCCTCTTACGCCTCCGCCTCCACTTCCAACTCCTCTTTCTAAACTCTTCCCATAAAACTATTACAGACAATCGCAATAGTAATCAGGCAGATAATTTTGTACGAACCTAAATGTTTTTGTTACACGCGCTGCTCTTAAAAGATTCTGTTCCCCGTTCTCCTTCTCTTCTCTCCACCACCACCTCCTCCTCCTCCTCCTCCTTCTCCTCCTCCTCCCCGACACGTCCGTCCCTGGGAACGCTGTATTAGCAGTAAGGATCAGCGTTTCTTATAGCTAAAAACAACAGGTTTCCATTAATGGTTGCAATCCGCCGCCTCGCACCGCCGCCCCTGCCTCGTCTCCTCCCTCCTTGCTTCTCCCTTCCCCTCCCGCTCCTCACCCCACCACAGCCCCTCACAACCAGTCCCTCCCCCTCCCTGCAACTCATTCCCTCCCCTCTTCCACTCCAACAACATGGCTGCCACACTTACCGTCTATAAATTCAGCATAACTTTTGGATAAACGCCTCTACGCCATTACGAGGGTTCTGGTTCTGCCTGGGCGGAATCTAAACTTATTTAAAGAAAGCCATTTTTGTCTTTTTGTTTAATTGATGGTTGTACTTTTCAAATGAAGTCGTTCTGTTTAATTTCCAATGGCGGGGAATGGTTGTGTGTATATAATGGGGCTTTGTGTATCCGAGTGTATTATTTCCCTTGTTTTAAAATTACTCTTGGGTTTCATAATCTTTTCCGCGTAATCGACTTAATATACTCGACAACATAATTAGAGTTTTGATGAGTCTGCAGCAGAGGGTGATTATGTTCTTCTCTTGAATCCAAATTCTTCCACGCACTCTGCATTCTCTCTCTCTCTCTCTCTCTCTCTCTCTCTCTCTCTCTCTCTCTCTCTCTCTCTCTCTCTCTCTCACACACACACACACACACACACACACACACACACACACACACACACACACACACACACACACACACACACACACACACACACACACACACACACACACACACACACACACACACACACACACACACACACACACACATACACGTCTCGCCAGTAGTAGAGCGCATGTATGTTTTTACACTGAATATTTGATAATTATACCTTAACCCACGTCCAGAAGATTTCCAAGTGGGGCTTTTTTTCTGTAAGTTACGTCGACTACCTCGGCAGGTTTGTTACGCGAGCCCCTCCCTCGTGCAGCGTGTCTGTGTGTGTGTGTGTGTGTGTGTGTGTGTGTGTGTGTGTGTGTGTGTGTGGTCCACTCTTATCTCACCACGCATATCACCTCAGCCGTTCCTTTTCCAGCCCTCCTCCACCACCTTCCCTCTTTCAATCTATTACATGCACCTTCTGTACTCTCTCTCTCTCTCTCTCTCTCTCTCTCTCTCTCTGGTTCAAACTTGCTTTTTTTTTCCTTTTTCTTTTGTTTCAACTGTTGATGGAGGTGTGTTGGTATAATGTAAATATATACACACGCTTCCTCCCATTCTTTCCTTCCTCCATCTAGTTTTTCTTCCCTTCAGTCCAGTTCATTAATATATTGTGCATTCAATCCCATCACCACACACACACACACACACACACACACACACACACACACACACACACACACACACACACACACACACACACACACACACACACACACACACACACATTCATCTTACTTTTCATTATTCCTCTCCCTTCCTACTGCTCTCTAATTTGGTGGTGTTCGGACCCTCAAACCTTCTCCTTCCCTTCCTTGTAAGCACATCTCCGCTCTTATTATTATTATTATAGTCTTGTATCTTTTAATCTAATTATATTTCCTGCCTCCAACTATCTTGTCTTGTCCAATGCGCATATTTTCTTCATCCTTCTCATCTTCCTCGTTTTTTTTTTTCTCTCTCTCTTTTTTTTCTGGTTCTCTGCTTCCTTCATCTGTAATCTAAAATGTACCTCTTAGTCTAATTTTGTTCCCTCCAATATAATGTACTCTCTCTCTCTCTCTCTCTCTCTCTCTCTCTCTCTCTCTCTCTCTCTCTCTCTCTCTCTCTCTCTCTCTCTCTCTCTCTCTCTCTCTCTCTCTCTCTCTCTCTCTCTCTCTCTCTCTCTCTCTCTCCCAATCGTACACATAACCTGTTTCATGTTATGGTAAATCGCTTTATTTACTGACTTATTTATAGGATCCAGCTTCTTTTTGCCGCTAGGGAGATTGGGAGGAGCATTTCTGGTTGTGTGTGTGTGTGTGTGTGTGTGTGTGTGTGTGTGTGTGTGTGTGTGTGTGTGTGTGTGTGTGTGTGTGTGTGTGTGTGTGTGTGTGCCTGTGATGTTGATTATTGGAGGCAGGTGTGGGGCGTGTTGGCAAAAGAACTATTGGATGTGAGGGATGCTAGCTCTCTCTCTCTCTCTCTCTCTCTCTCTCTCTCTCTCTCTCTCTCTCTCTCTCTCTCTCTCTCTCTCTCTCTCTCTCTGACCTTCTCCGCCCCTTCCTTCACCCTTCCCTTTTGTCGCTGTCACCTTGTTATTTCTCTGTCGTCTTTTATTAATCGTTCCCCGCCTGGCTGTCCTCCATCACTGCTGCAAGTAGACGACACGCGCGCCGCCTGGGGAACGCGGGACAAGGGATTTTTCACGAGGGTATCTGTTGCACCATCCATAGAAAAGACCTCCATGACCTTACGCGAAACACAATCACACTCACACACACACACACACACACACACACACACACACACACACACACACACACACACACACACACACACACACACACACAAAGGGAGAGAGAGCTAGTACATGAATTTAAACCTTATAATGAGGCGTAAGTCAAAAAAACATTGCCAGAGATATAAATCAGGGCAGCCAGGAAAGGGCACGGAGTGGAGTATATATATAAGAGTTACGACTAATTTATTTATGTTCGTGTGGCTGTGGTGACCCAAAATGTAATAGAGTTCTCCTGTGTTGCCTGGGCTTGATCTAGTAATGGCTGGAGGAGGAGGAGGAGGAGGAGGAGGAGGAGGAGGAAGTGGTGATGGTGGTGGAAAAGGAGGAGGATCGAGCGGGTTGGGCACGGTGGGGCAAGGCAGGAGCAGCAGCAGCAGGCGCCTCCACTTCCACCATGACTTGCCTTCTCCGTGCGCCAAAAGCTGCGACGTCCCCGGCATTGTGTATCCCTCAAGGCAGCGAACACGGCGATTGTCCGCTTTTAATCTGTATTCCTCGCCGACGCCCTCCGCTGAGACACACACAAAGAGAAACTTGCCCAGAGAAAAGGAGAGCGACGCGGAGGTTTGTCGTGAAGGTAACGAGTGAGCCCCGCCACACCCTGCCAAGGAAAGTCGTGCTATTGTTTGTGTTGGCGTTTTTGCGTCGCCGCAGCTAAAATGGGGGTCTGTTTTTCATGTGTCTCCCTTAAAGCTTGCCGTGTCTTTCCCAGTTATGTGGTTGATTTGTCAGCACATAAATGTTATATGTGCTATGATGCAGAAAATTGAGTCTTATACGCAATTTTGTGTCTTCATTAACTGGTGTTTGTATTTGATGATGGAAGAGTTTGCACACACGCAGGAAGCTATTGATCTGTCCGCTTTACTCATCACTTATTAGAAATTTCTCGCTTTTTACCAATGCATTTACAGTTTGCTGAATCACAGAGGATACGTGTAGCAAAAGATGGTGAATTTGTATTGCTTTACTCATCATTTATTGGAAATTTCTCGCTTTTTACCACTGCATTCTCAGTTTGCTGATTCACAGAGGATACGTGTAGCAAAAGACGGTAAAGTTGTATTGCTTTTATGCAAATTTCCACCACACTGACCTTTTTCTTCCATGCGCTGCTAGTTCGCATACAATGAGTGAGAGGCGTGAGGCTGCAGGATGTTAACCAGTCTACTTTTATCTGGATTGTCTTGTACGCTCGTGCTATAGGCGCCGCTGCCCCCTGACCGGTCTCCTCCTTCAGTGGGCACACCGTCAACACAGCGGGATCTTGAGGGTGCTCCAGAGTCGGCCTGTCATTAAGATATTCACGAACTGTAGCGAGGCGAGCGACGCCCACCTCCGGGCTAGTTAGAAGGGCTCCTTTGTGGGTAAAGCGAGACGGTATCAGATAGGAAACGGTGGTGTAGCCTAGATTACGCGGGCATGTTTTGACGGCTGGCCATGTCCCTTGGGTAGTAAAGCCCCGTGGTCAGGGCCGATAAGAGAGGAATAGGGAGGCAGGGAAGGTTTCTGGAGTTAGTTGTGTGAGCGAGCCGTGAAGACCTTGCGAGATGGAATAAAGTGCGGAGCGTCGATAGCCTGTGAACGAGTGGTGGTTTCTGCCCCTCGGCCCGACTATAAACTCCTGATCGTCCTCCTGCCACTTCGGGTTAGCATTAACGGGCCGCGTAAACTGGTGATGGCGATAATGAGGTGCACGAAATTGAGTGTCAGTCAGGACGGCGGTTCGCTATCCATTTATCAGCCTCATCTGATTTACTGCTGAGCTGCGCGCTGGACGAGATAACGTTCTTATACCTTGTGTGTATGTGTGTGTGTGTGTGTGTGTGTGTGTGTGTGTGTGTGTGTGTGTGTGTGTGTGTGTGTGTTTGTGTGTGATAATTATGTGCGTGTCAATAGATATTTGCTTATCCTTAGCTTTGTAAAGATTATTTTCGTTATCTTTTGCATTGAGAGAGAGAGAGAGAGAGAGAGAGAGAGAGAGAGACAGGTGAGTGAGGTACGCGGCACACACACCACCACTACATACCTGCACACGCATCCTGGCGGCGCCTCTACCTGTACCCGGGGCGGAGCTAATTATTGTCCTACCTGGATCGGTACAGTACGGACCCGTGTTTACTTTTTGTCTGAGCCGCGCCTCGGATATGCGATAATTGATGCATTCTGACAAGCAATTAAAAGTATGGTTGCCTGACTCTCTCTCTCTCT
>NC_059294.1:280000-295000 GCF_017591435.1 Portunus trituberculatus | reverse complement strand
GTTGTGAAGCGGAGGACAGATGGCCGTGCTGAGTGCATCCCTGGGCGGCGTTCATACCCAGGACCAGGTAATTTTTCGGCCAGCTCCGCCATCCACTGCACCGCCGCACCGCCATAAATAATGATAATTGCGGCCTATTGCTGCGCAGGCTACCAAATGTGCTGAGGATAATCGTGTATTAAACTAATAAAGATTAAATGTGTGCGTGTGTGTTTGTATGTTCGTGTGTGTGTGTGTGTGTGTGTGTGTGTGTGTGTGTGTGTGTGTGTGTGTGCTATGAAAGGTATTCATTCAGTGTGTACGTTATCAGCTTGCCTCCCTCCCTCCCTCCACCTGTCCCCGCCCCGTCCCTCCCTCATCGCCAGTACAGTGAGGGCCTGGCCGAGCACATTACAAATGACAGATGATGATGATGCTTCTGTCTATCAGGTGTGTCCGTCCGCCTGTCAGCTCGGCCAGGAACAGCGCCGTCGCCACTTAGTACTGGGCCGGCACCACCATTACTCTGGATACACGCTACTCTCATAATGCTTATCGGGGCTCGGGGACCGTCCGCAGGGTTAGCATGCCATTGTTTTATCTGCTGGCATTATCATCAGTGTCATCACCCGCCACCATTATCATCCATCATCGCCGCCCGCGGAGCTGCCTGATAGATTATGTGTGGGACGGGCAGGTGGGGCGCGTGGGGCGTGTGGGGTGGGTGTGTGTGTATGCATAAAGGATATGTTTGTCCGCTTACTGCTCGTGGGAATAGGTGGTTCCGTTTATTGGCCTGTATTCTGAAACGCTTTGCTTTCTCACCATCACTGTTCTCCAAAGGCTCTAATTGAAGATACTCATGTTTTTAAGGCTATTGTCATGGTTCTGTTAATGGATTAACAAGATTTCTGGTTAATTAAAAAGCATATACTGTCTTGAAAATTAGGCTAGTTGTCTTGACCTTGGAAAATTGTAATGGTGAGAAAGCAAAATGTTTCTTGCTATAAAGGGACATCAAAGACTTCCGTGGGATTCCAAAGTGCATTTCTCAGTCATTCACCACCTCGGTTCATTTCTCTGCGGAACAAAACGGCGATTGGACGGACTATCAAGCAAGTATCGGTGCGCGGAGGAGCTGCTGGTGCTGCTGCTTCTGGGTGCTATGGTGCGATGGCGAGACCTATAAAAGTGAGATACAAGTGCTTATGATAACTGTATTTTCCTTCGCCTTCCTTCCATTAAGTCTGATGGAGGAGAAAACAAATCGAGGAGGAAGCGCTCTAACAATCACGCCACTAAAATTCACCAGGAGCCAGACGAAGTAAAAACCAAGACAGAAGTGGTTAGGCTGGACTTCATTTGCGTTCACTATTCATTAAAAGCGGCGTAAAGAACACAGATATGAGTGCGCTTGGCATTTTGGTTCATTTGACCGCATAATAAAAAACACACACTAAGGCTCAAGTACTTAAAACTAACCACAATCTCTTTCATTTCCTTTTAGAATCTGCAGTACAAGAAAAAAATAGGTAAAGAAACATTAAGTACCTCAGAGATGACTTAGTGCTGACTTCAGGAGGGGAGGGACATGCAGTAACTAGCAAAAGTATGTACAATGAAGGTGTTTAAGAATCTAAGAGGGCACGGGTGTAATCTTCATCCATCTGGGGTGAAGGATGAAGGCGAGGGATGAGGCTTCGGGCTGCCCGGGCTGGCTGGGGTGTCTTTCCTAAGCGGCGCTGAGCAGAGGATGAAAGAGGAGAACAAGAGAACACGAATAAATTAAGAGAAGAGAAAGAAAAAACAGAAAGGTAAGGAAATTATTCAGAAAAGCATTGCGCGAAGAGCATTACAGCAGACTAGAAGAGAAGGACGTTAAATAAGAGAAAAAAAGGAAAACAAAAGATAATCCAGGAAAATTCAGAAATGAAAGAGGAAATGAACAGAAAACAGAGAAAGAAAAAGGTTTACCTGATAGAGAAGGAAAAGAGAAGAGGATGGGAGCAAGTAGTCCAGAATAAAGGAAAGAAGAAGAAGGAGAAAAATAGGATAGAAAAAGGACAATAAGCAGGAAAACAGGGCAATAATTCAGAAAAAAAACTAAGAAGAAATGAAAGAGAAGAAGAACAGTAAGAAAGAAAAGGAAAATGATGTAGCTTACATATAGAGGAGGAGAATAAAAGAGAATGGAGACAAGTAATCCAGAATAAAGGAGGGAAGAGGGAATGATGGAGGAATGATGGAGAGAGAGAGAGAGAGAGAGAGAGAGAGAGAGAGAGAGAGAGAGAGAAGGGCGGGTGAGGTACGAGTATACGGGCGGCGGAGCGCGGTGATGAATGAAGGAAGGCAAGGTTACTGTTTTCATAAGAGTACACTCATGAAAGTCATTTAATCTTGCAGGAGTGAGTTTAACTGACGATGAAACCTGCCAGGAGGAACAAACACCCGACCATTAACTGAATAAACTACATTATTAATTCCCTTGTACTTCACCCTCTCTTTCCAGAAATCAGGGTGAGGGACGAGTACTATACCTGCCAGTCTAGGTAGCTGGTAGTACCTGGGAGGACCTGGGAGTAGCGGGGAGCCTTTCCACTCAACCCGGGGCGAGGCTCATCTACTCAGACGCTCTCCCTCCTCGCAGTGGGTGAGTTTGTTTTGAATGTTAAGTCGTGGCATGAATAATGTAGCGACGGGTTGTGTTTCCTCATGCCTCGTTAAACAGGTAAAGGAAAACATCCACGGAACTCGATGACTTTAATCTCTTCAGTATCATGACGCGTTTTCAAATTCATTTAGGTTATTATTTTGGCGATTTTATTCATCTTCGGAATAGTAAAGACTCTGGCTATCAATCTTTTGACTTCCATAGACCCTTCCTAATGCAAATAGAATCGTCTAATCATACCCAAAAAATCAAGATAAAATTGCGTCTCAGTATTGAAGAAGTTAATGTGAGACGCAGCGAGTCGGTCAGTTGAAGAAACAAAAAAATAAACAATTTACGTACAACAATATTACATCCTAGACAAAGGGTAGAATTAGTCACTTACTCAGTACTTGATCTGATTCTAGTGACAATATTCGTGGCGTGGGGTCCCTAGTAGTAATTAGAGTACGTAAGCACACACATACACACAGCCACAAGCCTCCACGGGACACCACGAGTTATAGGATTCATTAAAAGAGGCATCCCCCCCACAGCTCCGTATTGAACCTGCTTTCTTTTTTTCTTATTTTGAAATGTATGTGTGTGCGTCACATTTTCTTGCGCCTCAAGGTGGAGCGACATTTATGGCAAGATGCATCACGAGTTAATTAGCCGATGTCCTCTCGTGGGCGCTGGCTGGCTGGCTGGCTGGCTGGCTGGCTGTCGTTGGTGATAATGAGGCTGGGAGAGTTGTGCGCGTGGGAAGACGAGGAAAAATTAAGCATCGCAGCGTAAGTGAAGTTTTGTGACAGCAGAATGAATGAATGGTAGCGTTCAGTACTCAATTATTCTTATTGTTCGACGCGGAATGAGATCTTGAAGTGTTTTGAGTGCTCATTTATTGGATCATATTCTCAGATTGAATTTGTTCGAGTTTATATTCATTTCTGGTTTTAATCTATTGCGGTTTTTAGTTGATTGAGGAAATTTGACACCTTGATCTGCATGTTTTGTCTCTCCATTATGGTTTGTACTCAAAATCCTCTTCTTTTACCTTGACCTTTCTTTTCTTTCTTATGTTTTGGTTCTTCTTTTCTTCATTGTCTTTGCTCCTCTTTTACGTTTGTTCCTCTTTCCTTCTACATATTTCGTTCTCTTGTATTCCTGTTTTTCGTTGCCCTTCATTGCTCATAACCTCCTTTCTACCACTTCCTCCTCCTTCTCTAGTTATTTTCTTCTCTCCTCTTTTCTTTCCACCACCACCTCCAATTCCTCTAGTTATTGTCGTCTTTCTCCCTTCTTTCCACCACCACCTCCTCGTCCTCTAATTGTTTTCCTCTTTCCTCTCTTCTTTTCACTACCTCCTCTTCCTCCTCAAGATATTTCCCTCTTTCCTCCCTTCTTTTCACCATCACCTCCTCCTCCTCCTCTAGTTGTTTCCCTCTTTCCTCCCTTCTTTTCACCATCACCTCCTCCTCCTCTAGTTGTTTCCCTCTTTCCTCTCTTTTTTCAGACACCATTTCCTTCTCTTCTAGATATTTTCCTATTTCCTCCCTTCTTTCCGCCAACTCTCCCTCTTCTTCTTGATGTTTTTGTCCTTCCTCCCTTCTTTCCACTACCACTACCACCACCACCTCTTCTTACTCCTCCTCCTACTCCTCTAACTAGCTATTTTCCTTTTTCCTACCTTCTTTCCGCCAATTCCCACGAGCAGTGCCACGTGTTACTCATCCTGGTGGATCCGTGAGCCGCGCCTTGTAATTTATGACCATTACGGGCGATTACCAACAAAAAGAGAGAAAACCACTCCCCCGAGGACGTCGCTGGCCGCCCTTAGAAACGTGGGGGCCTCCCTCAAAAGGGCGGAAAGTTACCACGAACTACCAGTTTTGGGTGGCGTTCTAGAGTACAGCAGCTCCGCCCACTTTTTTTTTTTTTTTTGTTCTTGACTGGGAGTTCCTGTTTTTGGGTGATGCCTTGCCGGGCTGGTCGTCCTTTCGTCGTGGGGAAGGCCAGGCACCAAATACGCCTGTTTATCCTGAATTAGTCCGTTCCACACCAGCAATTTAAATCTTGTTAATTAATGAAACTTGTTCTCATTTTTTTTCTCTCACTTCTGCTCTCTCTCTCTCTCTCTCTCTCTCTCTCTCTCTCTCTCTCTCTCTCTCTCTCTCTCTCTCTCTCTCTCTCTCTCTCTCTCTCTCTCTCTCTCTCTTTTTCTCTCTCTCTCTCTCTCTCTCTCTCTCTCTCTCTCTCTCTCTCTCTCTCTCTCTCTCTCTCTCTCTCTCTCTCTCTCTCTCTCTCTCTCTCTCTCTCTCTCTCTCTCTCTCTCTCTCTCTCTCTCTCTCTCTCTCTCATCCCGAGTAGAGCGCTTCGAGGCAGACGCTGAGGGCAAAGGAACGTAATAATGAACCGAAGCTTTTAACACTTATACTTGATGGTCGTCGCGTCAAGATGAATACTGAAGAGAGAGAGAGAGAGAGAGAGAGAGAGAGAGAGAGAGAGAGAGAGAGAGAGAGAGAGAGAGAGAGAGAGAGAGAGAGAGAGAGAGAGAGAGAGAGAGAGAGAGAGAGAGAATCGGAAATACTGCGGGTACACCCATTTAGAGAGCCCCTCGTAACCCTGACAACCTTTCACCCGTTGATGTCATATTTAAACGACCGAGCCCCGACCCTGACGTGCCTGTGACGATAAAAATACCAGACAAAAATCTCATAAATAAGATAAAATACAAATAACTGGAGACGACGCGGGGTCAGTCAGTCAGGCAGTCAGTCAGTCCCATGCACCCACAAACTGAATGGCTTTAGTTGAAGAGCGAGAGGAGACCGCCCGCCAAACCCTCAAGATTATTTTTTTCTTTTTTGTGGGCGTTGGGCGGGAGTTGGGCGGGCGGGTATGGCCGGACCTTTGACTTATTGCCCATAATTAGCGGTCCATCTGGGGGTGAGATAATGCAATAGTTAGCGGGCCTTGAAGGAGCATGGGCGTGAGGGACCACGGATACTAATGGACTGCAGTGATAGTGTAAACGCTGCGGCGTGTGATAATTTGTACCGTCAACCCTGAAATATAGCAGCGGAAATTGGAAGAAGTTGAGGTTTAGGAGGGGACCTTTGTTCTGGGGGAAGGAAGGAGGGAAAGAAGGAAGGAAGACAGGCAGGAAGGAAGGAAGGAAGGAAGGAAGGAAGGAAGGACAGAGGGAAGGACAGAGGGAAGGAATGAGGGAAGGAGGGAGGTGTGTTACTAGATCTGAAGGTAAGAGAGAGAGAGAGAGAGAGAGAGAGAGAGAGAGAGAGAGAGAGAGAGAGAGAAGGGGGGATAAAATAAGGAGACATGATATTCTCTCCCTCTCATTACAGATGCTGAAGGTTAGAGTTATGAGCCTTAGTTTAGATGCTTATCCTCGCATCCATCACCCCATTTTAACCTTATTCCATTACCTGCGCCAACTATGCACCAGGTGAATATCGCCGGCCAGATCTCAACTTCATCTCTTCGGTAACATTAATGGTGTTTTAATTTACCTTTACGTGTCCGCATCGCCCGCTGGGATGGAGCCTCGTAATGGAAATCCAGAGAAGGAATGTTGTCTGCGTGTACCATTACCGCTGCCAATGATGCTGATGCCTGAGCTGTGCCTGCTGCTTCTTCTGCTCTTCTTGTTGTTAGTGCTACTACTGCTACTGCTGTTGGGTTTACTGTACACTACCGCCGCCGCAGTGACTACCATCATTATAGCTACAACGTCTATTGCCATAACTGCAACAATCATAGTCACCACCACTACTATTATTTTTGTTACCCCACTCTCTACTATCATAATATACTTACTACTACTACTACTACTACTACTACTACTACTACTACTAGTACTACTATTACTACTACTACTACTACTACTACTACTACTACTACTACTACTACTACTACGTGGTGTTGTGGTGGTGCAATTCCTTCTTCTACCACTGCTACTGCTACTACTAGAGAGAGAGAGAGAGAGAGAGAGAGAGAGAGAGAGAGAGAGAGAGAGAGAGAGAGAGAGAGAGAGAGAGAGAGAGACTAATTATTATTGATGTGAATATTCCCTGTCGGACACACCATCAGGCCACGTGCGCTCGCTGATACACACACACACACACACACACACACACACACACACACACACACACACACACACACACACACACACACACACACGCTAATGAACAAGTGTCTGGCCGCTGGACTCTGACGCTCTTCACTTCATTAACACATAAGAGGCGTGGTGGACGCGACCTCCGCCACATACGGCAGGTCGTGTTTATAAAGATAATACAGCGTCGCACCAACTCTGCAAATACGACCCTTAATTAAATGTCAACACGGGAGCTTGGTTCGGGCGTGTATACCAGCTTTTTTTCTCTTTTTATTGATATTTGGTGGAAGGAAGAGGTTTTGTGTAGTTTGTGTTTGTTCAAGTATTAATGTAACACTTGTGGTTGGAAATATAAAGTCATGGAATGGTTCGGACGGGTATATATATATATATATATATATATATATATATATATATATATATATATATATATATATATATATATATATATATATATATATATATATATATATATATATATATATATATATATATATATATATATATATATATATATATATATATATATATATATATATATATATATATATATATATATATATATATATATATATATATATATATATATATATATATATATATATATATATATATATATTTTTTTTTTTTTTGACATTTAGTGGGAAGAGGAAATTTTTGCAGTTTTGGTGTTATTTCAAGTATTAATGTAACACTTGGGGGTTGGAAATGTAAAGTGATGGCTTGTTTCTGGCGTGTATACAGATTTTTTTTCCTTTGTTATTGATATCTAATGAAAAAGAAGTTTTGTGTAGTTTCAGCGTTTGCTTAAGTATTAATGTAACACTTGTTGTTTAGTTGTTTAAGGTTTATTGTATAAAATAATCAAATGTACATCATTTCGTTATTTTTAAATGTACATTATACAAAGCGGGCAACATCCCGCCGGTGGCGTGTTGAAGGCTGGCGTTTGCCGTCCTTTTTGTTATGGCGGGTGGCTGTTTGTGACCGCCAGAAGATATAACACTTGTAGTTGAGAATGTTAAGTAATGGATTAGTTCTGGCGTTTATGCAACTTTTTTTTTATTGATATTTGGTAGAAAGAAGGAGATTTATATAGTTTGTGATTGTTCAAGTATATTATTGTAACACTTGTGGGGTTGAGAATGTGAAATGATGGATTGGTTCTGGCTTGAATGTAATGTTGTGTTTTTGCTTCTATTGACGGTGAAGGAAAAGTGGAAGTTTCATGCAGTTTTTGTGCTAGTTAATATATCGCTCTATTCAGTGTGGTGATGAGGCAGTATTGTTGATATGATAATGTGTTCAGTCCAGTCTGGTATACCATATCAATTATCTTTCCAATAAATCTTTTCTGAGTAAGGTCACAAAAATAATGAATCAAAATAACAGATTTGAAATATATCTTTTTTTTTTTTTTTTACACAATAATGGTGAGTCGATAAGTTGTGCCGTAGCTGTGTTGGCTGGCTGGCTGTGGCGGCGCCGAGGTGTCTGGAGTGTGGCCTGCCCCTACATACAGTACCCGTGGCCCGGCAATCCCGTCCATACAGTTAGCGGGAAAGCCGATAAGCCACGGTAAGCCAGGCATGGTAAGCACACGTCCCACTCACCGGAGTAATCAAGCCTCTGATGTTCGATTATCGTTTTGGGCAAGAGTGATGTGTGGATGAAGGTCACAGATACAATAACCCCCGCTGGCCCGCGCTGCTCTCGTGACTTATGGCTGCCTCCCTTAATGCTGCCTTATTACCTGCCATTGTTTGATTTTTATGCCTCCCATGTAGGAATCCGCCTATTCTTGTTACCCACGCGCATGCTTTCAGATATACGAGACAAGTGTTAATATTTTTTGTTTACGGTGTGTCAAGATTCCTTCCCTTGCGTGCATTATTACGTGCTGGCCTCGCTCGTGACTATCTGTGTGCTGGCTTGGCCCCTCCGCCCACTGTCCACCTGTCAGGTACACCACACAATACTTGGGAGAGAAAGGAACAGCTGATCCATCACATTAAGGGAAGATATTTGCCGGATATTCAATGGGGTGGAGCTTATCCATCAAATTAACCCGTGGCCTTCGTCAATGGGGGAGCGGGTGGGGCTTATCCATCACAATTAACCAATGGCCTTCGTCAGATAGCACAAGGGCCGGGCTGATCCGTTAAATGATCCCACACCATTCATCGAATGGGGTGAGGGAGCAGACCATCCATCAGGCAGGTTGGATCAGCCTACTGCCCACCTCACAACACCAGCAGGAGTCGTCATGATCCCCGTGACGCCGCGATCCATCTTAAGGTTACCACATTTTTCTTTAGTTCTTTTCTTCTTAATGATCATATTTACCCCAGAGTGAGATGAATATTCTAAGTTCTTTTCGTAGGAAATCACCGTCTTTCCTCCTTTCCTCTTCCTCGTTCAATTGGAAGCATTTTTCCCATGGACCTGATAACATTTCCTGATTATGTTGACTTTTAGACCGGTGGATGGCTGCTAATTAGAAAGTTGTTTTGAGTTTCCTTAAGTGGTTTGTTTTTTCTGCATACCACTGTTTCATTTGGCTTGTCTGGCTGAGTTTACAGCGTCCATTATGCTCAAGCCCGTGGTCGTAATCCCTGTGCTACGTATCTCAGTCTCTCCTGGGAGGGTGATGGCCGCGTCTTGAGTCTCATTCCCAATCAGGGACTACCAGAACCCATTAAAAATTACCCAAAAGCTATCGGATGTCACCGTCCCCCTATAAAAAGCGAGTGTCCGGAGCCAGTGAGGTCTTAACACCAGCCAGCTTTATCAGGCCAGCTAATTTCACACCCGGGTAGTGTACACCGCCTCAAACTGCCCCATAAAGGCCAGGGTGACGCGGACCGGTTGCTATCGCGGCCTTAATTTAATAGTGAGAGTCTTCGAGCCGGTCCGATTATCATGACGAAGGTTCGGTCAGGACGGGGATGAGGGCAAGGGAGGAGATGGAGCAGGTGGAGCAGGAGGGACGGTAGGGAGGGTAATATGACCATACCGGCGCGTATCTTCCCTCTAAAGAACGTCGGCTGGCGCGAACGGACACGGAGGTAAGCGTCAGGGCGTCCAATTATCTGCCGCTGCTATAGATGCACGCAGACTGAATTTTATTAATTTCTTATGCGATTTTTTTCTCCCCGTCTCTCCCCACGTCATCTTTTCCCGATACTTCACACTTTTTTTTCTAATTCACTATTACTTACCTCCTTCGCTCGCCCCATTCTTGTGTCCCTTCCCTCTTCCCTCCCTCACTTCCTGTCGCACCGTTTCTCTCTTTACTTTGCGCCTTAACATCGAATCAACGTCGCCTGCCCGCGCGTCACCCGCCGCCACACCTGAAACACTGCCCGCCCGGTGCTCGCATGATGAAGCTCGGACTAATTGCGAAATTGCTCTAATTGCTTACCTGTCGTGCCGAATATGAGGGCCGGCGCGCACCCACGGCAGGTAATATATCTATTGCTGATATTGTTTGCCTTGCGTCTTGCAGGTTCGACCCAATACGGCGTTTGGAGCGTCTGACACTAATTGCACAGTTACGAGAACCTTCCGCCACTAACCACAAGTCGCTCGTTAACGTCTAACTGAGCGTAAACTGCGCCCAGCCACGCCAGCCTCCGTATCACCTCATGCTGGAGATTACCGATGCCTTTTTCATGAACTTGCTGTTCATCATTCCCTCCTCCACTCACTCTCTCTCCCTCAGCATCTTTTCGTGCATGGTTAACACAGATTCAGAAAGCCAAGGTGCTCTTAGTTGTCTGTGGATGATGAAGTGGCTGCTTAGCGATAGCCAGGTGTATGTGTAATGTTTTTTGTCTCCCTCTTGTCGTCGGGAAATATAGTAGTTTGCCGATAACACGATACATATTTCTCTCTCGAACAATTTTCAGACTCTAGCATCTCATCTCAGGCTGTCAGGTAACCGTCCAGACGAGCCACACGAGCCGCGGCCGCTGATCAGGGAGGGGCTCTACCGCAGGAGGAGGATGAGGAGCAGCAGCCTGACCGCGCCCTCCAGGGAAGAGGGAGGGTAGTTGTATAACGCCATGGCCACGTCTGCACCCAATCATGGTTTTTAACTGCGTACTGCTGGACAGGGTGGAGTCAGATGCCCCCAAGCAAAATTGTATCGGGCCGTTGGTTCTGAACGAGTTGAATCACCAATTAGAAGCTTTATTAACCTGGTTATTGTCTTTCCCTCCATTTACATTTCTCTATTTGGAAGAAAACTGGGTAACCTTTGTTATGAAAATATGGAAGAAACATGACACGAATAGTAAAAATAACATTTTCCATTAATAACAGAGCGAACACGGCTGGTGGTCGCTCTAACCTCCTTCGTAAATTGATTAGAGCCGCTTAAAGGTAATTTTTATTGATAGATAGCGTCGTGAGAGCGAGGCCTTGGTCGTCATTAGTGGCGCGCCGAGAAGTACCGTCTGCAGGGCGCGCTCCCACCACGCCTCCGTCAGGCAGCGACCCATAACCCTTGCCTCTGCCGGGCCATTGGCGGGGCAGCGGCCACATCGCCTGTACCATAAAGATGAAAAAATACTCTGCTAAACATGTCGCTTGCATCTACGGCCTCATAATGACGTGACCCTCCCTCCTTCCCTCCCTCCCTCCCTTTCTCACTCTGCCTTTCTGCCTCCTTTTTTTTCTTCCCCATATCCTTACCTCCCTTTCTTTCACTTCTCCTGCCTCCCATTCCCTCAGCCGAGTCAGTCCTGCGGAGGCCAGTGGCGGTGGGAAGTAGTTTATTCCTAGTCCCGATCGTGTATTGTTGGCGAGATGGAAGAGCTTGGCAAGTGTCGGCAGATTTGCATAATTCAATAAGTCCTCACGTTTATCAGGCGATGTAGCCGTGGGGGGAATCAATTCATCAAGGATCAAGTGCCCATTTTCGTTAGAAGAATCCACTGCCTTCATGGGTTTATGTGACGCTCATGAATTATTAGGTCCTGCCCCTCGACCCGCGCCCCGAGTATTACTGCCACTTAATTCCTTGCCACGTCCAACCAAGGAGGCACTTACACCTATATGCCTGAGTTACGACTGTGTGTGCGTGTGTGTATGGGTGTGTGTGTGTGTGTGTGTGTGTGTGTGTGTGTGTGTGTGTGTGTGTGTGTGTGTGTGTGTGTGTGTGTGTGTGTGTGTGTGTGTGTAATGGATATCTGAAGATGTGAAATACCTGTAAGACTTTAGGTACATGTGTCTGGATGAGAGAGAGAGAGAGAGAGAGAGAGAGAGAGAGAGAGAGAGAGAGAGAGAGAGAGAGAGAGAGAATGGTTGTCTTGCTAATCAGTTAAGAAGGAATGAGCACAGATGTTTGAGCGTGTAATGATACAATTGTCTGCGTCCGCGTGTGTGTGTATGTGTGTGTGTGTATGTGTGTGTGTGTGTGTGTGTGTGTGTGTGTGTGTGTGTGTGTGTGTGTGTGTGTGTGTGCGGGTGTGTGTGTTCGCGTGCGTGCGTGTGTGCCTGTATAAGTGAAACGAATCACCTTGCATCAGTGCCATTATTGTTACGATTACTATTAATGCTGGAACCGGTACGAGAGAGAGAGAGAGAGAGAGAGAGAGAGAGAGAGAGAGAGAGAGAGAGAGAGAGAGAGAGAGAGAGAGACCCTTCATAGAGCTGCAAGCACACATCGCCACCGCCACGCAAGCTGTCGGCGTAATTTGGGAGTACGTCGGGGTAACTGAGGGCTGGGGCAAGCTAGGTAAAGGCAACTTGAAGGTGACTGATTAGTACGTCTACTTAAGGAGGGAACGTCACCCCCGGCGCCTTACTTTGTCAGGAGGATCAGCAGCAGTCAGGGAAGAGAGGAGACGACTGGCGGCGAAGGAAGGTAATAATTTGGCTGGTCTCATGTGTGTGTGTGTGTGTGTGTGTGTGTGTGTGTGTGTGTGTGTGTGTGTGTGTGTGTGTGTGTGTGTGTGTGTGTGTGTGTGTGTGTGTGTGTGTGTGTGTGTGTGTGTGTGTGTAGGGAGGAGGTGTGGAAGTGTAGGGAGGTTGTGTGAAAATGTTCCAAACTTTGACGTGTATTTGCCATGATTGATTCAATTATCGTTTTTAAGGTTAATATATTCTCGCCCTTTATTCAGAGAGAGAGAGAGAGAGAGAGAGAGAGAGAGAGTGTGTGAAAGAGAGAGAGAGGGAGTCTTCCAGTATAGGTATTCTTTTCTTCCTCAGTGGGTTGTCGACGTGGTTCACAAATCAGTGGAACATTCATACTTACCTCTCTTCCCGCTGGAGTATTATTAGATTTCAAGGTCGCACAATAGTTGGTGATGCAAAAAATAATGAATGCGCATTTGTCTCATTTAAATGCTGCCCTAGAGAGGAGTATAATGCAGCCATGACTTGCGGGAAGGACTTGCCCGTACGAGTAATCAATTTTGCATCTCTAGTTTATCCCTTTTAAGTCCGTCCTCTCTTACATATTCATGCCACGCGCTCAATAACAGGGGTGAGCAGCGGGCTGGGGAGGGAGTGGGGGCCTGAGGGGTTTTGAGGAGCACTAATATACGTTACGTGGACTCAAGCGAGCACAAGTGAGTGTCAGGATGGTATCTTATCGGCCGCCGCCTTGCTGGGCCTCCCTGGTGGGCGCCGCGCTGCTACCTCCGACCACGAGACTCTCCGTGTGTGTGTGTGTGTGTGTGTGTGTGTGTGTGTGTGTGTGTGTGTGTGTGTGTGTGTGTGTAAGGTTACCCGTTGTTATGATAGATTCAAGCCATTGCTCCCCCCACTGAGCTGAGGTTTGAGTAAGACGGTCATTACGAAAAATACTAGTTATTTTGGCGTCTCTCAGCCCCTTAGCTTAGTGTGGCGGGTTGGCACCGACGCTCCGACAAGGTTTGTGTTCCAAGGCTTTTGTGCGTACGTGTTTAATAGCTTGTGTGCGTCTGTGGGTGTGTTCCTCATTACTCCAGTGACGCCGAGTGTTCGTGCGTGCGTGGCTGACGAGCTCCGTGATAATTTCTGGGAGTATTTAATGTGTCTTATTCGTTTATTGTCGTGGTTGTGGTTCGTGTTTGTCTGTTTAGTCTGCATCGTCGAGTTTCTCCAAATGACCAATCGAAATATTAATGAAGCGCTTTACGTAAGAGGTCCGTGATATCCACCACTCTGTACCATGGTTTTGTGGACATCACTCGATGCGAAGAGATGAGTACAAAAGGAGACTGAAAAATAGCTCTTCCCTTTTTCACATTCCTTTAAACTATTTTTTCACTCGCTATTATAATTTCTTAGGAGCTTTCACATAATTTCTCTGTTCCTTTTATACTCACGCTAAACACACGAGTCAAAAACCCAGTATTATCAAGCGCCTTGCTAACTCTCCATCACTACTTTCCAAAGGATTAGTTGAAAACGTGTTTTTAAGGGTATTTTTAAGGTTCCGGTGATGGACTGACAAAATGTTTACATTACTGTAAGGAGAAACTGTCTCGAAAACGGGGCTAGTTGTCTCTATGACCTTGGAAAACTGTCGTGGTGAGAGAGCTTAAGGCGTTTTTGAATAGGGACGAAAGTGAGGCAAATGGAAAGGAAATAAGACAAATACAGATGGTCAAGGTGGTGTCTTTTGCGGTAACCAAGTAATTTTATAAACAGTATCATATTCCAAACCTTTTCCCTTTATTTTTCCATCATATCTGCCACTCCTGCCAGTACAACTTCTCGTGGTACCCCCATCACCATCACCACCACTGCTGTCTTCCCTTCCTTGCTATAATCACTTGAACTATTATCATAGCTGCTAATCACCCGCCACCTTCATCATCACAACCACCACCACCACCGTGATGCTCGCCTGGACAGTTTCCTTCCCTCGGGGCCCCATCTCATTACTTACCCAGTCCTTGTACCCGCCATCACTCCCACCACTGCCGCCGCCACCACCACGCCACAACCCATTGCCACAACCACGGCTGCCGCCCGCCTCCTCCCCCACCCTGCCCACCAGTCGACCGTGAACGGAATTATCCACGGCAATTAAAATCTCCCCTTGGTAATTGGTCTTTCGGATACAACCTCGGTCAGCACGAGAGATAAATCAGTCGGGTGTGTCCAGCTCGTGTTTGCCGGGGCCTTGTTGGTGCCTTTTTGATGTCCCTGAGGCCATCAGGTGAGGCCCAGCTCAGTATTCTCGCTCTCGGGGGATCATTTTAAGGATGTCCATCCGTGATTAATGTCCAGG
>NC_059294.1:240000-275000 GCF_017591435.1 Portunus trituberculatus | reverse complement strand
GATGCCGGTAGGTCGTGAGGCTTCGAATTATCCGTGGCTTGCGACTCTAATTATACGAGCATAATGATGCATCTGACCCGGCCCGCCCCACTCCAAAACAGGGGAAAAAGCGGCAAAATTATCCGTGTATACATTGTATCTGAGACTTTGTGCTTAAAAAGTCGTTTGATGGATACTTACTCACAGTTTGCTCTTCGATATTTGGAACACACTAAATGGCATGGCGGAGACTTATTCTCTCAGCCTTTTTGGGCACATGAAGCTTGCATATTGTACATACACACCAGCATCACCACCACCATCACCACCAGCACTACCACCAGAACCTCGGTCACCCCTCGTCCGTCAATGACAATTGTGCGGATCATCGAGTCTCCTGCTGTTTCCCGCGTCAGAAGCTCCTCTGTGAATCATATTTCCATGTCCAACTCCCGACTCCCTGCCTGCGCTTTTGGCAACACGGCCTCTCCATCTCGTCCAGGAGCTGTGAGGGATACGAATGAGGAGCTTCATGCTGGTGGAAGTGTTTGAGTTACGTAAGGGAAGTGTGGAATGCTAGTCAGAAACGTTTTAGACATGAGAAAAATAGTGGTGGTTTTTTGTTACTGTTGTTCTAGTTCGTTGTTACTTTTCAATTCTCCTACACCACTTTTTCTTCCTTTGCTTTCTTTCCATTCTCTCTTTCTCCTCCTCCTCCTCTTCCTCCTGCTTTCTATCCTCCTGCATCTCTCCTTCCCTGTGATTTCTGTGAGTGCAAGTTGGTTTTGCTGCTGTTGTTCTAGGTCATTGTTACTTTTTCAATTTTCCTACGACTCTTTTTTTTCTTTCTTTGCTTTCTTTCCATCCTCTCCCCTCCTGTTCCTCCTTCTCCTCCTCCTCCTCCTCCTGCGTCCTTTTCTCTTGCATCTCTTATTCCTTCCCTGTGATTTCTGTGAGCACACGGGACCACCAAGGCTAAACAGAGATTCACAGTGACAGAAACAACGCTCTGAAAGAAGGAAAACACCTCGGCCTCACCAGGAAACCTCTGAACCAACAACACCACCAACAATAACAACGGCATCTCCAATCAGCTAAATAAACAAGGAAGCAGCGTCTCGAGAAAACACTCCACAAAAAAGGTGATCGGATGCCACAACAACAAGATCAGAAGGAATTGACGACGGCCACTAGCAATCACCATCAATAGTCCTCCTCCTCCTCCTTCTCCTCCTCCTATTCTTCCTCCTCCTCCTCCTCCTCCTCCTCCTCCTCCACCTCCTCCTCCTCCTCTTCCTCCTCCTCTTCCTCCTCCTCCCCCTCCTCCTCCTCCTCTTCCTCCTCCTCCTCCTCCTCCTCTTCCTCCTCTCCACCTGTGCACGATTTATAGTTAGTTTCTCTGAGTTCACCTGGGCCAGTTCACTTGTTAAGAGTCTCAGCGTTCTGTCTTGGCTCACTCTGTCTTTTTCTCTTAACATTCGTGTGTGCGTGTGTGCGTATTTGCGTGAGCTGGTATAAGGTATGATGGTGTGAAGGAGTGTTTTGTGGGTTTCTTAAAATCTAACCGCGAAGTGGTGAAAAAAAAAAGAATGAAAGGAAGGGAGGGAGTTGAAAATACGAGTAGAAAGAGCAACTAACAGCCTTGTCTGCCAGAAGCCGTGCCCCATGAGCGCCCGGCGGGAAATTGAGGGAATTACCATGAAAACAAATGAATGGTTCTTTTAAAGTAAACCAGAGAGAGAGAGAGAGAGAGAGAGAGACGGATGGTAAGGGGCTACATTCTTTGATAGATTTTTCTCCTCTCAAGAATGGGTCAGCTTGCATAGTCGTACGTGAGACACATGTTTGCCTTCTTGCCGTGCCTTCCTCGCCGTAGCGCCACGGCAGCAGCTTGGCCAGACACTCCCTCTTTATGGCCACACGACGCCATAAAACCAATCGAGCGGTTGACGAGATGCGACCGCTGATAGCCAAGGTGTAAATTGCAGCAGAGGCATAAATCCAACTCTGGTCCCGGTAATGGTGGCGAGGGGACGATCCTCCACCTCCTGCAACTCCACCTTCATCTTTCTTTCCCCTCCTTCTCCTCCTCCTTCATCTTCTGGTCTGCCATCTGCGTGCATTAGACAGCACCCTCGCTTACCACCACCACCACCACCACCACTACCACGACCAGTCACCACCTCTGAGTCACAAGGCAGCCACAGTCACCATTACTACCATCTGTGTCTCACCATCACTACATCCTCCTCTATCTCGTTAACCGCAGACACCATCACCACCATTACTAACCACCACTGCCACCTCCACCATCACCACTAACCACGACTACAGCCGCCACTGCAGCACCACTGCCTCTATCACCACCATCACCACATGCAGAGGGTGTCGAGGGGAAGGTATGAGGTGGAGGTGGAGGTGGACTAGTGGTGGTGGAGTGGTTAACTAGTGGACTCCCTCAAGCCCAGGTGCAAACAGGTATATTTTCACTTTCGCCTCAATAAAAGAAAAATAACATTTCCACATTTAACTTTCGAAAGACATGAGTGTAAATGTCAAGAGATTTTTAGTACCTCTAGATTCTTCCTTTTTATTGATGTGTTGCAGGGCGAGTGTGCGGGTCAGGCAATAATTGACGTCCGGGTGTTTATTGCAGTGTTGCGCCGCCACTAGTTTGTGCGTGTGTGTGTGTGTGTGTGTGTGTGTGTGTGTGTGTGTGTGTGTGTGTGTGTGTGTGTGGTGTTGCTGCAATACACGTGTGCTCGCATCGTGATTCGTCTTCGTTTATTAACCATCTTTCATATTATTTTATTTCATATTTTTACCGAGGCTTCATACGTCACTTTTTTTCTTATCGTCTTTCCTTTACATATATTTTATTTTATTGGTTATATATTCGCTCATTCTCTTTCTTCCTAATATTTATTCTTTAATATTGACATTCCGAGCGCTGATATATGAAAATGGAGGTTTATGTTCAATGTTCTCATCCTTTCCTGCTTTATTACATTCTGAGGCGAGGAGTGAAGGTCCGGGATACATACGGATGGTTAATGGCATTGGAATAACAAATGAAGGATGAGTGGCGTGTGACCGAGCACGTCCACCATGCATTTGTTTGTGTATATGAATATTTATTGCCTCATGTATTTGCTTACTTAATATCGTTAATTTATTTTCTTAATTGGCGACCGTTTTGTCAAAGGTACACGCCTCGGAGTGTTGCTGGAGTGGGATATTTATTCTCCAGGGTTGTTGAGCCGTGATGCGCCGCTCTATTAAGACAAATTGGTGCTGAAAGAACCTCGACTTCTGATTGTCTGTCTTGCTTTCCTCCCTTCGGTGGCGCGCAGATTTTCTTGCCGCTGTCCAAACCTGGGGCTCCTCACGACTCCTCCCTTAGACCTTAATTTTGTGACCTGACCTCGCCCGTGTGTGTGTGTGTGTGTGTGTGTGTGTGTGTGTGTGTGTGTGTGTGTGTGTACCATGTGCAGGGAACACTCAGAGTACAAGGGTGGCTGGCTCCCCAGGGCGTGGTGAGTCCAGACACAGTAGGGAAAGGTAGGGAAGGGAGGGCATGGAAGGCTGCTGCTCGCCACATTAGGTCACTGAGAGAAGAGTGCGGCTCCACGTAAACAAGTGTGTGTGTGTGTGTGTGTGTGTGTGTGTGTGTGTGTGTGTGTGTGTGTGTGTGTGTGTGTGTGTGTGTGTGTGTGTGTTTGTGTGTGAATGTGTGTGTGTATGTCTGTTTCTGTTTGAGTGTGTGTGCGTTTGTGTGCGTTTGAGTGTGTGTGTGTGTGTGTGTGTGTGTGTGTGTGTGTGTGTGTGTGTGTGTGTGTGTGTGTGTGTGTGTGTGTGTGTGTGTGTGTTTGAGTGTGTGTGTCTTCTGTGTGTGTGTGTGTGTGTGTGTGTGTGTGTGTGTGTGTGTGTGTGTGTGTGTGTGTGTGTGTGTGTGTGTGTGTGTGTGTGTGTGTGTGTGTGTGTGTGTGTGTGTGTTTGAAGGGAGAGCGGAGGAAATTTTTATAATAAATAAAATGAACATACTCATATCATTCATTCATATATAATTTGCGCTGCCCACGCGGGACCTTCCTTGCATAAAGTTGAGGACCTCCCAGGGGATGCTCTCCCTTCCCTTCCTTCCCTTCCTTCCCTTCTTTGCCCTTCCTTTCCCTTGCCGTGGCCCTTCCCGTTGCTACCGCCGCTACCTACACCCAGCTTGTTTACCAACGACACCTTCCGTTCACCTCTCCCTGGCCCGGTAATTAAGAGGTGTGCTGCGGTCAGCGGGGCGGGCCGCGCTGTGGTGGCTTCTGGTGGGGCCGTTTAGTGCTCGATGGGGACCACTTACCTTTTTTGTCCACCTGTAGTAGAAGACCAGGTGCCCCGGGCCTCGTGGCGCGGGAAGACACGCGACGCTGCTGCCACTCTACAACACCAGCACTGTTATGGGTGTCCTCGCAGGGACGGCCTCTTGTGGCGCTGTATTCATTAACAGTGCTCTTAATCATTGAAATTCAAATGAAAGGAATGACAGTAGTAATAGTAGTAGTAGTAGTAGTAGTAGTAGTAGTAGTAGTAGTAGTAATAGCTGTAGTAGTAGAAGTGTTATAACTATTGATATTGTGCAATCTATTGTTACACACTAGCATCACCATAATAGTGGTTTGGTGTTGCGTGGTTTAGCTTTATTGAGGGTCCCCCAGGAGGTGGGTGAGAGTAGTGCTGGGAAGGGAACTTGTCGGAGAAACTCTTAGTTAACGGAGTCCAGTAGACGGACGTCGGTGCTCATTCTAATGGTGTTAAGATCGCAGTGGCGGGGATAACTTGTACAAATACGTGCATTTGGACCGAATCGAGGAAAATACACGGGTCGCGAACACTTTATGGGTGTACAACCCGACTGGTTTATTTTGCTCTTGGAAGCGAAACGAGATATCGAGGTGAGGATGGAGGAAAAACTTGAAGCGGGAGCTGAGGCAGATTCCAGTCTTGTGCGTCAACACCACCATTAAGGGAGAAGGAGGACGGGGAGCGGCGCCTCAGCGTGCGCGATAAAATATAAATAAATGGATATTGGTGCAGTAATGGAGGATGAAAACACTGTAAGTCAAGATGAATAAATATAGTGAGAAGAAGATAATGGATGTGATGGATGAGCAAGAGAGGAGAAAAAAATCTTATAAGAAAAAAAAAAAAAAGAGACAGAGGACTTGAAGAAAGAAAAAAGCTGAGGAGGATGAAGAGGATCGGAGGTGGGGACGGGGAGGGAGGGCAGGGGGAGGTGACCTGCTGACCCTCGTCTTGAACCATTCAGTGACTGGGCGCCATTAGACGCCTTGTCATCGTTCACACAAGACCCCGAGACCTCCCTGACGGTCCTTTCTGTGGCCTCCCCGCGCGGCACCCTCAGGAAGCACTGCAGCACCCATCCCGCGCCGCAGCACTGCACGCCGGCCACCTGCTCCCCATTAATTGTGTGGCCGGGTCTCAGTTTGCTGCGCCGCGACTCGAAGCATCCGATAATATGCGTTTAATGACAATTAGGAAAGTGGGGTGTGTGCTATTTACAAGCCTCTGTGTGGCGTTATCCATCGGCCTGGTGTAGCGGGACATTATGTACACTCACCACTGTGATACTATCATGAGAGCTTTACTGTGACAGCTGCACCCCCACTCCCTTCTCCTTCAGATCCCCTCCTACTCCCCGTCCTCCCAGTCGTCTGTCCGTCTGTCCCTCCTATCCCCCGTCTTCATCCCTCTTCCCCCACTTCTCCTTTTTCCTCCACCCTCTACCTTCACTTGCTTAGATTGTCCTCAAGAACCTTCCAAGGCAGTATTGTGTCCTGGTGTCCTTGTCCCCAGGAACACCAAAGGCGGGCGTTGTGAGGCTGTGAGGTGAGGCTGAGTGAGGTGAGGCTGAGTGAGGTGCGTCACGTACTGCGCCACCGCTGCCTCCACTGTGAGCTGTTATGGGAGGTGACGGCACGATGGAGGTGGTACAGGGAAGAAATGCAGGAATATTTAGATCGCATTGAAGGATAGAGAGAGAGAGAGAGAGAGAGAGTATGAGGGAGTATAGGAAAGGCAAACGACTCTCTTTACCTTCAGCATCCCAGCTCGATACCTTTCTCTTCTTCTCCCTTGCATTCCTCCCGTCCCACAGTAACCCTTGACCCTTGCCAGCCATATATACCTATACCTTAGCAACCAATGTCCCTTTAATATCTCTTGGTGCCCCCCGGTGTTCCTTTATGCCACCCTACGCCGCCTATCTGCCCATCGCTATCCTCTCCCTCACTCAGACTCACTCCTGTCCCTTATTCCTCCAATACACTTTAGGTCCCCTCTTAAAGTAATCCCGTGTCCTCCCTCATTACAGCTTTCCTTTGCTCTATGCCCACCTCTCTTTTCTCCCACTCGTTCTCCTCTCTTCCCCTATCACACATCTTTCCTCCTCGCCTCCTGCTGCTCCCCCGTTCCTTCTTTATCACTACTTTGGCCTCACTGATGTATTATTTCCATCATTTAATCGTATTTCTATCTAAAGGTGACCCTCAGTGTGTTCCTTACCGGCGGTTTCACTTATCTGCCCCTCACCTGAGCCTCGCCGTTCTCAGGTATACACGTGCCAAGTGAAAGAAGTGAAAGGTCTGAGGTTTCTCCCTGCTCTTCCCCGCGTCTGTCGCTATTTCCACACTGATAGATTAATTCTTAAGTGTGTAGCGTGATTAAGTATAATTGGTCTCTTTCTGTGTCTGTCTGTCTGCCTGTATGTATCTCTCTCTCTCTCTCTCTCTCTCTCTCTCTCTCTCTCTCTCTCTCTCTCTCTCTCTAAGGTAATAATGGTACAGTACAAGGGATTTTATTCGCCTGGGAACCTCACATCTCCCTTCCATACTCTCGCTGTCTCCCTCACAGATTAGCCTGAGTTGTGTTGCAATTATAGAATCATTCCTCTTCCCTCTTCCCTCTTCCTTCTTCTCATTCCCCCGATGCTTATTGTGAGATATATTAGAGATTAATTAAATGCCTTTTATCATTTTGGTTTTGAGTATGAGAGAGAGAGAGAGAGAGAGAGAGAGAGAGAGAGAGAGAGAGAGACTTATGAAACATGTGAAAGTCTCTCAGGATGATTAGGACACACACACACACACACACACACACACACACACACACACACACACACACACACACACACACACACACACACACACACACACACACACACACACACACACACACACACACACACACACACACACACAATTGTACTTAGCATTAATAATAGTAAAAATAAAATTAAAAAATCCAAGCAGCTGACAAAGGCAAAATAAATAAAGAGGGAAAACCATAAACCTCACAAACATAAACATCTTCAAATTGGGCAGTTATCCTTGCCAGGCGATGTTAAAATATTTTGCACCTCCTTATGCGGGCTATTTATCTTTGTATGATGTTTATCTCCATTAATAAATACACCATAAAGTATAGACTACACACAGGGACCACGACTTCTGATGGCAAAAAATCTTGCCCCATTCACGTACAGTATATACAGTACAGGAGTTAAAGAAAAAAAAGAAGGGAAAGCATTATCTAGTTAAGCTTTTTTTACGAAACGAGGAACAGTTAGATGTGGAAGGAAATAATGAGGATAGTAATGATGATAAATACAAAAATAACTAACGAGTGGATGCGAGTAGAAACCAAAAGAGCAATAAGAGAAAGTATACACGTTAAAAAAAAAAAAAAAACATCAGATTAAGATGAACCCTTAACGAATTAAAAAAAAAAGACTTAATCCCTTCAGTACTGGAACACATTTCTACCTTGATATTTGTGTACAATTAGACCATTTTATTGACATTAGGAAGGTGTCTATGGAGGTCAAACGATTAATTCCCACAGTCTGCACTATTTCAATCCCCACATAAGTTTCTGAAGCTGTAAAGAGTCACCAAATAGTAAGCAAAATTAATATGAAAACTGAAGGGGGTTAAACATGAAAAACAATAATGACAATGATAATAATGACGACTAAGAAAAACAAGCTAACTAAGATGACAATAAATCGACGTGAGTAAAAACAGCAACATGAGAATAAATCTTACAAGAACCAGAAAGAAAAAAAACAACAATAATAATAAAAACACGCCGAAGAAAAGACAGCAAAATAAAATATAAAAAAAAATTATTTAAAAGCCACACTATGCACAGTTTACTCGTACCGGTTCTGAAAGTGAAGGAAAGAGTGAAAGAGGAAGGAATAGAGAGTAGAGGCAAGATAGAAAGTATAGAAGAGTAGGAGGAAAGAAGATAGGAAGAGAGAAATACTAGGAAGGGAGAAGAAGGAAGATAGGATGTAGAAAGAGAAAGAAAAGAAAGAAGGAACGGATGAAAGAAAAAGAGAAGAGAAGCAGAAGAGAGAGTGAAGGCAAGAGGTATAAAGAGGTAAAGAAAGGAAGAAAGGGAGATAGAAACACAGGGAAAGGAAAAGAAATAAGATAAGAGAAGAAAAAGAGAAAGGAACGAGTGAAGGAAGAAAGAAAGAAAAGAGAAACACAGGAGAGAGAGAGAGAAAGTGAAGGCAAGTGGTATAAAGAGGTAAAGAAGGGAAGAAAGGGAGAGAGAAACACAGAGAAAGGAGAAGAAACAAGATAAGAGGTAAAAAGAGGAAGAAAAAGAAAAAGCAACGAGTGGGAGAAGAAAAGAGAGAGAGAGAGAGAGAGAGAGAGAGAGAGAGAGAGAGAGAGAGAGAGAGAGAGAGAGAGAGAGAGAGAGAGAGAGAGAGAGAGAGAGAGAGAGAGAGAGAGAGAGAGAGAGAGAGAGAGAGAGGCAAGCAAAAGAAGGAGGAAAAGGAGGGAGAAACACAAGGAAGGGAGAACCAAGAAAAGAGGGAAAAGAGAAAGGAACGAAAAAGAGTGAAACGAAACAAAAAAAGAGAGTGAAGACAAGGAAGGGAGGAAAAAGGAGGGAGGAACACATGGAAGGAGAGAGTGGGGCCAAGATAGCAGGTATGATGGGGCAGGGAAGAGCAGGGTAGGGCAAGGGGGAATGGAGGAGGGCAGTGTGACACCAAACAGATCGGCCGTGTCTCCCGCCCGGGGTAAAACCAGTAGTTACCGTCCACCTCGTAATAGTCGCCCCGCCTAATGGTTGATGATTAATGCCCGGTTGAATTTTTGGCCCCACCATTTACTCACTTGGTTTGTTGTCCCCAAGAGAGAGAGAGAGAGAGAGAGAGAGAGAGAGAGAGAGAGAGAGAGAGAGAGAGAGAGAATGAATACCATGTCACCTTTATCATATTGCCACTTGTAAAATCATAATGTTGTCTCCTTTAAGAACTAATGTTGATGCTAATGGTGATAATAACAATGACAGTGATAATGATGACAGTGGTAATAATAATAATGATAATAGTAAGCTCCTAAGAGTCAAACATATTTCAAATCATGTCTTACGGATTTGCATTTATATTTTCACACACACACACACACACACACACACACACACACACACACACACACACACACACACACACACACACACACACACACACACACACACACACACACACACACACACACACACACACACACACACACACACACACACACACACACACACACACACACACACACACACACATGGAAACTCGTCTGTTCCTTCACCTCTAACTTTCCGATACCTTTCCCTGAATTTTGAAGTGTTGATAGCAATGAGTGATGGGCGTCCCTGTCTCTGTGTCTGCCTGGTGCACGGGGAAGGGGCGGCTAAGGCCCGTATTCAGAAACGCTTTGCTCTCTCACCACAACTATTTATTTTCCAAGGCCATAAAGATAATCAGCGGGGTTTTCAAAAGTGTTTCTCCAGTTAATAGTGCAGAAATCTTGTCACTCTTCCTCTAAAACCTAAAAAAACACCTTAAAAGCTCTTCATTCTCTCACCACGACTATTTTTCTAGGCCATAGAGATGATCATCCTGGTTTTCAAGAGTGTTTATCCAGTTAATATTGCAGAAATTTTGTCACTCTGTCTCTAGAACAGTAAATTTGAATTAAGCCTTTTGAAATAGTGGAGGTGGAGGGCAGAAGTGTTTAAGAATACGAAGCTAAGTGACGTGTGTGGTGTGGTGAGTGATGGGAAGAGGGGGCGATGAAGGAAAAGGGATAAAAAAAAGGCAATATACAGGCGACGGAATATGAAATGAGAGGGAACAGGGAAATAGAAGTAAAAGAAACATAAGTGGTGATAAAGTGAAAAGGGACGACAGGAGAATAGGAAGTGAAAATAAATGGAATAAAAAGAAAGATGAAGAGTGAGGAATATGGAAGGAAAAAAAGGGAAGAGCAGGTAGAAGATGGAGACTAATAAGATGGGAGGGAGAAAGCAAAGATGAATAGGTATCTAGAGAGAGAGAGAGAGAAAGAGAGAGAGAGAGAGAGAGAGAGAGAGAGAGAGAGAGAGAGAGAGAGAGAGAGAGAGAGAGAGAGAGAGAGAGAGAGAGAGAGAGAGAGAGAGAGAGAGAGAGAGAGAGAGAGAGAGTAAAGACTCTTGTCCTTGGAAAAGAGAAAAAGATAGTACTTGTGCTTAATGTAAAGAGAGTCCGAGGAGAAGGAGGAGGAAGAAGAAGAGAGGAGGAGGAGGAGGAGGAGGAGGAGGAGGAGGAGGAGGAGGAGGAGGAGGAGGAAGAAAAGAAGAAGAAGAGGAGAAGAAGGAGGAAAAAAGAAGAAGAGGAAAAGGAGGAGAAGAGAAAAAAAAAGCAGGAGAAATATGTTTGGTGTGATTCATGAAAGGACAACACGAGGGTGGGGAGAAGAACAGGTGGAAAACACGGCTCCTCTCACTCACTCACACAAGATAAGAGTGTTTGGGTCTGGCTTATTTGTTCATGTCTGCCAGAGAGAGAGAGAGAGAGAGAGAGAGCGGGAAGGCATATACAGACAGTTAGACATACCAAGAACAACACACATATTCCAATAGAGAATGATGAGTGACTAGCTGGCTCACACTCACTCACTCACTCGCTCACCCACTGACCGGTGGGATGACAACTATTATCATCATCACCATCAATCATCGCCATCATCAGCAGGGGCAGCAGCGGCAGGAGCATTAGCAGACAGGTTGGCAAGCCTCGCAGGGCAGCGTTCGCTCCTTCCTGGGCACATTTCTCTGCCTCTTCCTCAGCAGGAGTCCCACGCCCCTCGCCGTGCCCAGATCACTCGCAGACCCGTAACAAGCGGCGGCAGTCTGAATCACTGGCGAGGAACGGTGCTGGTGATCCGTCTTGTGCGCTCTCCACCAAGGCACACACACACACACACACACACACAGTGGCTGGCGAGTTAATATTTAAGTCAAGGCGGCGTGCACCGATGACTAGCTGTCCACTGTCATTACCGGAGGCTTGACTGAGGGTGTGTGTGTGTTTGTGTGTGTGTGTGTGTGTGTGCCAGGGAGCAGTCAGTGTGGGGGCGCGGGTCTGCACGCCGCTCACGCATACCTAACTATAGGTTGCTGTCGTCTTCCTCCGGGCGGGGCGGTTATTGGGACCTCTTTACCTACCCAGCAGCTGAGCATAGTCCACGGAGAAAACTCTCTCTCTCTCTCTCTCTCTCTCTCTAGGCATGGTTTAGTCCGAACACTGTAGCTTTACTTGCCTATTTGCAGCATCTTCACATTTTCACTTAACCGCCTCCCTCCTTCCCTATCCTCTTTCCTCTCTCCTCTCTCTCCTCTCCGTCTTCCCATGCACGCAACCTCCCCACCAGCCAGACTCTCCCGCCATCCTTCCTTCCCAGACGTGTTTCTCGTTCTTCTACTACAACAACCAATATATCCACTTCATCTTCTTGCTCCTCCACGCACACGCAAGCCTTCGCAGCCTCCACCACCACCGCCTCCACCGCCTCCGTCCTCCATCCGTTCCGTTCCTCACAGCATTTTCTCTCCCTTCCTTTCCTCATGTCTGCCTCTCACCTCCGCTCCCACCCCACCGTGATAGAAGAGAATTTCTCCAGTGGAAGACAAACACCCCCACACCTGCCCGAGGGCGCGAGTGGTTGCCTTTTACGGTCAAAATGTTCGCTAAGACGGATAAGGCACTTGCCCACATCTTTTTGTTCGCCCCGGGCAGCCTCCACCACCTCCTCCTCCTCCTCCTCCTCTTCCTCCTTTTCCTCCTCCCCCTCATACCCTCCTCGGCTTCGTCCTCCCCTTCATCCGTGTTTCCAAGTATGGATTTCAGGAGGTATTTCAATTCATCCCTCGTCACAGTTCGTCCGTCCGAGGTCACGATCGCCTCCTGCTCCCGGAAATATCAGCCATGCGGTAATTACTGGCCAGCGGGTAGTGAGCGGTCCAGGCGGCGCGGAGAGTAACTCGACAATAATTGCTCCAAACATGAGAGCGTGAGCCGGAAATAGACATCATGCCAGGGTATGACTAGGCCCAGTAGGGTGCGGGGGTGCGGGATGTGGGATGTAGGCTGCGTGGGCGGGGAGGGAGGGAGGCTGGGTGGTGTGAGAGAGAGAGAGAGAGAGAGAGAGAGAGAGAGACGGGGGGAGGGAGATTCGGTGGGGGCAGATTTGTTGGGATGAATGTGTGTGTGTGTGTGTGTGTGTGTGTTAGTGTGAGCTATTGTGTGCTTATACAAAGTGTAAAGAAGAGGAAGACGAGGAAGAGGTGGTGGTGGAGGGGGAGAAAGAGGAGGAAGAGACGGGGAGAGGTGGTGGTGTAGGTGGTGGTTGTAGTGGTGGTGGTGGTGGCAAAGATTAGATGGCGAAACTGTGTACCTGTGTGGGTGTAGTTGAGCAACACGCACATGAGGGTGTACACATGTGCGTGGCTTACTGAGGTGTACAGGAGGTGGAGAGACGTAATGTGTGCCTCTCAGGTCATAAATGTGTACAGGAAGGAGCGCCCTGTTAAGAAGAGGAGGAAGAGGAAGAAAAAGAAGAAGAAGAGGAAGAGGAAGGAGAAAAGAAAAGGAGGAGAATGTAGAGGAAGAAGAAGAGGATGAGGAAGAGGAGGAGGAGAAGTAGGACGAAGAGCAAGAGGAAGAAAATAAAGAAGAAAAGGAGAAAGAGAAGAAGAGTGGTTGGAAGGTAAGTAAATAGACCGATGAGTAAGTGAAAATAGATGGGTGTGGAAGTAGATATGGATGAGTAAGTATGAGTGGATAGATATTAAATGAAAGGAGATGTGGAGCAGAAAATTAGCGGAAATAGGGAGGAAAGATGGATGTTATTGGAAAGGGAGGTGGATGACATTGGAAAGTGAGGTGGATGGCATTGGATTAAGTGACTGAAGATGGATGAAAGATGAGTAAGAAGCAAGAGGTGGATGAGTAAGGGGAACGTGGATGACTAAGTATACGTATAGGTGGAAGGCGTAGGTGGATGTGGTGGAAAGAGAGATGGATGATGAAGTGATGGAAGGTGGATGTGTATATAATTGAAGGATGAGAGGTGGATGAGTAAGGGGGAACGTGGATGACTTATTAGGCGTAGGTGGATAGGGTGGGTATTTGAGGGTTGAAAGAAGCAAAGGAGAGAAAGTGGAAGGGTATTATTATAAATGGTGGATGGGTATTTCCACTTACCATGCAACAGGAGGGTCGTTTCCCGCATGTGTCACTCTTTTTCTTGGGCAATATACATCACCACCACCACCACCATCACCATTACCACCACCACCATCAACACTATTACTACCACCACCACCACTACCACCACCACCACCAACACTATTACTATCACTACCATTACCACCTCCGCTACCACCACCACCACCATTACCACCACCACCACCACTGGAATAAAATTAAAGAAATATCTTCCTTTATGCAGAACAATTTCTAACAAAACACACACACACACACACACACACACACACACACACACACACACACACACACACACACACACACACACACACACACACACACACACACACACACACACACACACACACACACACACACACACACACAGAGTTTTGACAAGGTTCTCATAAAACTTTCTGTAAACACATAAGAACACATAACTTGTTTTACGGGTGTGGAGAAGAGAGAGAGAGAGAGAGAGAGAGAGAGAGAGAGAGAGAGAGAGAGAGAGAGAGAGAGAGAGAGAGAGAGAGAGAGAGAAAGAACATCCTGCCACATCATAGAAGGCTTCAGGGTCCGTCATAGGCAAGGAGGAAGATTCATTGCAGGAGACGAGCAAATATTGCCCAGTGAAGGGAAACGAAGAAATTGTAAGTGTGTGTGTGTGTGTGTGTGTGTGTGTGTGTGTGTGTGTGTGTGTGTGTGTGTGTGTGTGTGTGTGCGAGTGCGTGCGTGTGTGGTAACAAGGTAGCCAAATAGCAGTCTCACCCCTCATGCCTGCAGCTTCCCTCCGCGGCGTGCAAGTCAAGGCAGTGAGGCAGTGAGGCAGGGACAGCTGGTTTAAGTTAGCAGTGTTAGCTTGCTGTGCTCACCTTTACTAAAACCTCAAGATCATGGTCCGCTATTCATAAACCTTATCTTTGCATATCAATACCTCCATATATTTTATTAGATTGTTTCTGAGAATATACTCCATACAGTAACACTCGCATATTTATTATCATTGCTTTTTGTCTATGAATTATATTTTATTAGTCTTGCAAGCATAGTGGTGTGCAGCCGTGGCGTGGCCGTGCAGTTCGCTCTATATATCCTGGAAGGGCTGCACCTCTATAAACACTGGGCGCTCACTCCTGGAGGTGGAAACATTCTTGAGTAAATATATGATGAATGCTTTCATATTTTGCCTCGCACCAACTGACCACTTGCAGGAGAGGCACGAGTGAGAAATATGTTATGTGCAATTTTTTTTTTTTTTGTGTGTGTGTGTGTGTGCGTGTGCGTACGCGTGTACGTATTCGTATTCGTGATATGCGAACATTTCAACACCAAATCATGTTCCTCCCTTTTAATATTATCAGATTAATAGTGACGGCGCAGAAATCTCTCCCCGACTCCCTCCCAAAGCGGATGGAGTGTAACCGCGTCCATAAAGTGTTGACCGCAGAATCCCCTTAATCATCTTCGTCAGGAGGTTCCCGGGCCGCGCAAAGCCTCTCGTATACATCACCAGGCGGGGGTCCGGGGCGGCGGGTCCCTGTTTGTGGGGCGTGGCTGCCGGATGAAAGGGCTAGGAGCGGCAAGAGCCAGAGGGTGGGGAAGTTTGCAGAGGGCGAGTCCTAGCCCGGCGGGGTGGGGAGGGGCGGAGCGCGGGCGGGGCAAAGCAGGGGTAGAAGGGAACCATCAACAGGTGTTCGAAGAATCGTGGGTGGACGCCTCGACTCTCTAATGTGACACCTAAACAAAACCTCAAAGATTCTGCCATGTTGAAAGGATACGAACACACACACACACACACACACACACACACACACACACACACACACGTAATTAATTTTAAGATTTTTTTTCTTATTGAAAGTTAACTGTTCAGAGATGAGTCGAAATATTTTAGAGCTTGACATATTGCAAGTCCTTAACCCCTTCAGTACTGGAACGCATTTTTTTACCACGAGTTTTGTGTATGACTGGACGATTTTATTTAGATTATGAAGTGTCAGAAGATTAATAGCCAGAGTTTTCACTATTCTAATTCCAACATAAGTATCGGAAACTGTATAAAATCAGAAAATAGTAAGCAGAATAAATATGAAAATGCGTTATGGTATTGAAGAGGTTGAGGTAAAAAAAGTGTTTGTTTATTGCCGGGTGTAATATATATGTAGTGTACTTTTTCCTATCATCCTCTGACTCGATCTATACTGAATCATTTTTAAGACGATCCAGTTTTATCTGATATGAGATTGCAAACTTTTAATTATCTCCAAGACGTTTCAATTTTATATAATGTAAGACACCAAGCATAACTTAAGCAACAAAAAAGAAATATTTAAAAAGTATAGACATCTTTCTAAATCTTTCCTCGAGGGATTCATGTGAGATGACAAATAGGTAAATTCAATATTGCCTTTAATCATGCAATGTGCTCGTATACATTATTATCGTGGCCATTAATTAGAATCAGTCTTCATTAAGTAATTGAAGGCTATAAAGGACGTCAGCGCAGTAATACATAATGAGTTGTAATTCATTGAGGGCTTTACGGGTGAGTGAGTCGCTGCACATGAGCCTCCCTGCAGCCTTCCAGCAAAGCCAGCCTCTCCGCGCCTTGCCTTGCCTCGTCCGCACCAACACCTGATTGGAGGAGGAGGTCGCGCATCGGCCTTCCCCAATCAACTAACAAGGGAATAAAAAGAAAATGCATATCCCTTCCATTTATTTATTTTTGTTTGCATATTTCTTTATTTGATTTTGGTTTATTTAAGTGGAGGTAATTTCTAAAACACGTGTATAGAAAAATAATTGACCACTTCAATAATGGGATACATTTTTACTCTTGAGATTTGTGTACGATTTAGACCATTTTATTAACATTAGGAAGCATCTATGGAGGTCAGAAGATTAATGGCTAGAGTCTTCACTATTGTAATCACCCCACGTGAGTTTCTGAAGCTGTATAAAATCACCAAATAGTAAGCAGAATTAATATGGAAACGCGTCAATGTGCTCAAGAAATTAATGTGCAATATGACCAAGAAAATTAAAAGGAAGGAGTGCAAAGACAAGCAAGTCAAGCCAGTGACAGCTACATTCTTCCTACTTATATGTCACCAAGCCTCTCACCACCTCTACTCACCACCACCATCACCACTAACAGCCTCACCACCCTCTAATCATCTCTCACCTCTAATACCACTACAACCATCACCACTCATGTAATTTCTCACCAATATTCTCACTGCAACCACCACCTGCATCACCATTCGTCATTTCTCACCACCATTCGCACCACCTTGTCATTCCTTATTATTGCCACCATCACCACCTCTCCTCATCATCCTCAATGCACCACCACTCCTCTCACCAGCCACCCGTCGCGTCACCACCACCACCAACACCTACTATTCCTTGTCATCCATCTGGGTTCACATAGAGAGACGGCCCCGCGCTGTCTCTCGACCTGCGATATTCTGACCCTTAAGGAAAGTTTCGAGGCGGTGGTTCCTCATCGCGGCTGGTTTTATGCGGACGATTCTTACGAGGCTGTGATGTCGCTCGCCTTGAAACGTCAGCTGGGTGGGGCGGCGGAGGGGAGAAGGAAAAGAGGAGGGATGGCGTAGGAGGAAGGTGAAGGATGGGTGAAAAAAAGAGGAGATGCAAAGATGGAAGGGAGTTTTAAAATGTGTATATATGATGAGGTGGAGGAAATAATGTCCGAGATAAGGTTTATGAAAGGGAGCAAAAAGTGGAAAGGTAAGAAATTGTGTTGACTCTGTTTGACGATGCTATAATGTGGGAGAATGAAAGGGGAGACTCGTAAATGCATCGGAATATCATGGAATATTATTACGATAAAGATTAACACACACACACACACACACACACACACACACACACACACACAACATAATTTTGACCTTAACCCCTTCAGTATCATGACGCGTTTCCATATATTTTCTGATTACTGTTTGGTGATTTTATACATCTTCGGAAACTTATGTGGGGATTAAGATAGCGAAAACTGTGGATGTTAGTCTTCTGATCTCCATAGACCCTTCCTAATGTCAATGAAATGGTCTAATCGTACATAAATCTCAAGGTAAAAATGTATCCAAGTATTGAAGGGGTTAAGAAAGAGAGAGAGAGAGAGAGAGAGAGAGAGAGAGAGAGAGAGATGAAAAGAAAACACATATAACACTTAGGCAAAGAAGCGAGCCAATGCTACACCGCCAAAGACGAATGTATATTGTGGTGTGACTCAGCAGGAGGAGAGGTTAGGACGCCGACTACCCTGGCAGGAGTTCAGGTGGGTCACGGGGTGGAGGAGGAGGAGGAGGAGGAGGAGCAAGAGGAGTAGGAGGAGAAGGAGGAGGAGGAAGGGAGGGAGAGAGAGTAATATAGAGGAGGAAGAGGAGGAGGAGGCGGAGGATGAGCGGGGAGATAGAGTAATATAAAGGGAGAGGAAGGGGGAAGGTGGATACCGTAAAGAGAGAGAGAGAGAGAGAGAGAGAGAATGGTCACTAATATGGGAGGAAAGGATATTCTTGTCACGTAATTAACACACACAAGCTTCCTTCCTTCACTTTTCATCCTCTAACTTCTTCGTCTTTCCCTCCTGCCTCCTTCCTTCCCTCTCACCAAACTACGTCACCAGAAAATTGCCTATTAGGAAGCGTTAAATTGTCCAAGAGTATTGCACACACACACACACACACACACACACACACACACACACACACACACACACACACACACAGACAGAGCCTCCCACCCACCCTAAGCAAAACTTACTGAGGGCGGTCAGGCGTGCAAGAACAGTCCACAATAATGTAACAAATATAGCAAGACTCACTCGCCACCAGCCACCAGCCACCTACCACCTACCAACCCGCTACCCGCCACCCGCCTCCACCCACCGCTCAACACCCCGCCTCGCGCCGCACACTGACGGTAATTTCACGACAAGACATGTCGCCAATAGAGGATAAAATTGTTGGGTTAGGTGGCGGTGGTGAGATTATTAAAAGCCTTGGGTTGTCCAGTAGCTACCCACTATGATGCCGGCCTGCCTTGCTTTATGCTGCCGCGCGAACACACACACACACACACACACACACACACACACACACACACACACACACACACACACATGAACATGCACACACGTACGCACACACAAAGGCTGCAATCATGTCATGTCTCCGCTGTTACTCATGTAGGACTTAAGTGAGAGAGAGAGAGAGAGAGAGAGAGAGAGAGAGAGAGAGAGAGAGAGAGAGAGAGAGAGAGAGAGAGTGTGTGTGTGTGTGTGTGTGTGTACTTGCGTGCGTGTATATCCGCGCACGTATCTGTATTTACGTAAATTATTGATCACAAAAAAAAGCAAGAACTCAATTGAAAAAACACTTGAATCAACACTCGACAAGGAAAATCTCTTATGTACAACTCCATATCCAGATCATCATTATTATTTTATCCTATCAAATCTTTCAGCCTCAACAAAACCAAAGCCTTGCTTGTATATCACTTGCCCGGGCGGACCACAATGCCACAACGTAAGGAAGAGCGATTAGGGACGAAAACAACGTGCCCTTTACATGGAAATAGAAGTGTGCTTGAAAACCTCGAGGTAAAAAAAGTGTGAGAACCTCGACTTTTGGGAGAACTTGAGTGTCTCTTTAAGGAGATGGAGGAGGAGGAGGAGGAGGCGAAATTGATGGGGAGAGGAGAGGGGAGGGGAGGAGAGGGAAAAGCTAATAGGGGGAAATGAAGGAAAGAGAGGGCAGCGTCACTTTAAAAGACATTGTGAAGGAGAGTGAAGCATCGGGAAGAGCAGGGAGAGGAAGAGGAGAAGCAATGAGAGGAAAAGCTAATAGGTGGAAAGAAGGAAGAGGAGGCAGTGTCTCTTTTAAAGGACATTTGAACAAGACTCAAGTGAGGAGTGGGAGGAGAAACAAGAGGGAAAGAAGAAAATAAAAGAGAGGTGGAGGAAGAAGAGGGAGAGAAAGGAAGAATAAAAGAGAGAAATGTGCATGTGTGTATGTGTATGTGTGTGTATGTGTGTGTGTGTGTGTGTGTGTGTGTGTGTGTGTGTGTGTGTGTGTGTGTGTGTGTGTGTGTGTGTGTGTGTGTGTGTGTGTGTGTGTGTGTGTGTGTGTGTGTGTGTGTGTGTGTGTTCATGCTTTGGATCATCCGTGTGAATATGTTCATGATTGCTTCAATATGCATGCATGATCCTATTTGCTGCAGTCCAAATGAAAGGAGAGGGCAGGGAGAGGAGCGGGAGGGAATAAGATATAAACAGAGAAACAACAAGGCGAAGATAACTAAATGTGGGAGGAGGTGATGCAAGGTGAGGGTGGAGGGACGTGCGCGGGAGGGAAGCGGGGGTGTGAATCATTGAAGTCGGAAGAGGGAGAGAGAGAGAGAGGGAGAGAGAAGCGAGGTAGAGGAGGAAGGGAGGAAGGGGAAAAGGGGGAAGGTCGCACAGGTGGGGGAAGGGGTCGAGCAAAGCTGATAAGTAACCAACAACACATTTCTCAACAGCCTCGTCACTTCCTCCTAAGAGAGAGCCAGGGAGGGAGAAAATTATTATAGTTTTATCTTGCCCCTTATATGGAAACGTACGGACGACTCACGCTGAGGTTTTCTTAGTAAATCATGAGTCAATTACACGAACTCGACTCTCACCAGGCGAGGTCCAGTCCTCCTTAACGTGATCTCTGACCTTGGACGGCGAGAAGGGGTGTCATAAACATTTAATCACAGAAATTCAACTTCACCATTCCAAACCACATATAGGCAGTGTGTCCTTATTGAGCGATGTGTGTAAGAATTGTTTCTATGTAACCCCTTCAATACTGAGACGCATTTTTACCATGAGATTTGTGTACGATTAGACTATTTTATGCATTAGGAAAGATCTATGGACGTCAAAAGATTAATGACCACAGTTTTCATTATTTTAATTCTCACATAAGTTTCTAAAGCCGCTAAATAATAACCAGAATGAAAATGAAAATGCGGCATGGTACTGCAGTGGTCAAGTGGCGCAGCTGTTTGATTCTTGTTGCTTTCCTGTAAAAAGATGAAAGACTTTTACGTGGAACAACAAGGAGTACAGAATTTCTTATCCGAAAAGTTCTCCTACCAGAAAAGTTGTTTTAACTTTACTGAATTCTTAAACACAGAGTAGCTCCCATAATATCAATCAAATGCGTGATATTATTTTCATTTGTAACGAGTTTTCGTCAAACATAAAAATAGTTTACGGTGACAATAAGCAGATAAAAGTACGAGTAATATTACCCTTACTAGTAATAATGGAAAGAAAGAGGTGCTGTTGCAGAGAGGAGATAAAAGAGAGGGAGATGATAGTGTGATAATAATCTTTTAATCACGATGAGAACAAACCACCGCCACTCTGGGGAACCCTAACCTGCACACCGCACACACCAATACCCTGCCTCCTGCCTTACCTCACTCGTACTGCTCGTAGAAAAAAAGAAGAAACATTCCAAAGGCTAGTGTTTCTTAACATAATGAGGAAACTCCTTTAAGAGGCAACTGTCAAGACGCCTCAAGATCTAAATTGACCGAACCATTTCTGACAGCCTGCTCGTACTGCCTCTTGTTGTGGCGCTGCCTTTGTTTTTTTGCAGGTCGAAGTGGGAGAGAAGCAGGACTAGTTATTTTTCTCTGAGCGTTGTATTATAGTCCTTGACAAGAGCCGGCTCGTAAAATAAAAAGAATTAATAATAAAAAGGACAGGCTTGCTAACAATAATATGCGTGTCATGGTGTGTCTGTATCTCCTTCCCCGCCCAAGCACTGCACACACACACACACACACACACACACACACACACACACACACACACACACACACACACACGCTTATTTACGAGCCACTTCCTTCATACACGAGTCACCTGAGTGTGCGTAAAGAAACCTGCACCACACATACTCTGTCTATAAAAAGATACCCCAACCCACAAAAACACGCAGAACAGATTGGTGTCTGCAAAGACGCGGCATCGAGTTCGTATTATGAAGATTATTCACACCGCCGCTGGAAAAACCTTCCTCTACCTCCCGAACCAAGTCCAAACGTTATCACTTTGCTTATAGACGTGTCAGAAATCTGGTAGTAATGTTTCCCTTATGGGCATCAATTTGGAGCGCATCCGATTCACCGCAAAGGAAATATGATACGAGCAAGAAATCTGACAGTGTATCTTCTTCCCGCTACACTGCCCGGCGAGTCACGTAGTTAGTAATGGTAACTCGGAGCAGGAGCGTGTGGTACGAAAATTAGCTACGATTATCATTACTGCCAATAACTTAGTGGGCTTTAAGAGATTTTGATCCGGTGTGGCCATATGGGGCTGTCTGAGACCAGGACTGTTACGGGGCACTGGAAGACTGTAAGGTTGCAGTGGTACACGTTCACCTATTGACTGTTCTCTATCATGTAGTACTGTGTGGGTCAAGTTGCGGCAGCGTAATGCTATCGCCCAGCAGCTGTGTCTTGCTTCAGGCCTTTTAGTGGAGAATAATTGGTGCCCAGTGAAAGTATTACTAACAGGGAGGACTCTTTTCTCTCTCTCTCTCTCTCTCTCTCTCTCTCTCTCTCTCTCTCTCTCTCTCTCTCTCTCTCTCTCTCGATAAATACATAATTAGAAGGATAAATGAATGAGAGAGAGAGAGAGAGAGAGAGAGAGAGAGAGTTGTGTGTATGTGTGTGTGTGTGTGTGTGTGTGTGTGTGTGTGTGTGTGTGTGTGTGTGTGTGTGTGTGTGTGTGTGTGTGTGTGTGTGTGTGTGTGTGTGTGTGTGTGTGTGTGTGTGTGTGTGTGTGTGTGTGTGTGTATCCGGTCTGGGGCCCCAGCACCATCATCACCACCATCGCCATCAGCAGCAGCAAAAGGAAGGCAGTGTGTGCGTCCGTCCCCGCCTGGTGGCCTTAGTAGTGCGTCCATTACCTCCTTGTTAGCAGCACATCCTGACCGTCCCTCACGAGCTCACGCCTCATTTCTCGCCTCGTGCAGCCCCTGTTTGCAGCTCTTAAATCCAAATTAATAAGCGCTGATCGGCCCACGCAGCATCCGGGCGGGCGAGTGTCCAGATTGTTATCGGCGCTAAAAAATATTCATCAAATCAGATTGTTGAGCTAATCCGCGGCGCACAGCAGCTCTGATTGCCCAACCTCGTAAATTCTCATTACCCATTCACGCTCTCCTGCAGGCGACGCGACCGATAATCTCAGGTATTCCGACAGAGAAAGAGAGAGAGAGAGAGAGAGAGAGAGAGAGAGAGAGAGAGAGAGAGAGAGAGAGAGAGAGAGAGAGAGAGAGAGAGAGAGAGAGAGAGAGAGAGAGAGAGAGAGAGAGAGAGAGAGAGAGAGAGAGAGAGAGAGAGAGAGAGAGAGAGAGAGAGAGAGAGAGAGAGAGAGAGAGAGAGAGAGAGAGAGAGAGAGAGAGAGAGCATTTATTTAGAGTGAGGAAAGTATTACTTTTAATAGAAATAAGAAGGATACACAGAGAGAGAGAGAGAGAGAGAGAGAGAGAGAGAGAGAGAGAGAGAGAGAGAGAGAGAGAGAGAGAGAGAGAGAGAGAGAGAGAGAGAAGAGAGAGAGAGAGAGAAAGTACTCTTCCTTTTAATAGAAATAAGAGAGAGAGAGAGAGAGAGAGAGAGAGAGAGAGAGAGAGATAGATAGATAGATAGATAGGTAGATGGATAGATAGATAGAGAGATAGAGAGAGAGAGAAGAGAGAGAGAGAGAGAGAGAGAGAGAGAGAGAGAGAGAGAGAGAGAGAGAGAGAGAGAGAGAGAGAGAGAGAGAGAGAGAGAGAGAGAGAGAGAGAGAGAGAGAGAGAGAGAGAGAGAGAATGGGAGGAGCGCCCGACAGGAGGCTGGTGTGAAGTCAAATAAGGATAAATATTAAGAAATTACCAGAACTGTTTTCGGCAGCCGGGGAGCGTGACCGTGGAAGGAGAAGGAGGCGTGGGCAGGGGCGGGACGTGGGCGGGAGCGGGGGCGGGGAATGGGGCGGGAGCGTGAACTGTTGGAAAATAGAGAAAAGATGAAAGAGTGCAAAACAAATCCAAAAATGTAATGCGCAGTTAACTCCTTACGAAGTCTCGTTTAGTAAGTCTTGTTCTATTAAACCCTTTACTACCATGACGTGTTTTCCTATTCATTCTGGTTACTATTTGGCGATTTGATACAGCTTCAGAAACTTATGTGGGGGATTAAAATAGTGAAGACTCTGGCCATTAATCTTCTGACCTCCATAGATCATTCCTAATGTCAATAAAATCGTCTAATCACACCCAAAACTCATGGTAAAAATGTGTTCCAGTATTAGAGGGGTTAAATCAGTGTGGGGTTATAACAAGCTGGGTTGTGTGTTCTCTCCCTCTCTCTCTCTTCCCCTCTCCTTTCCTGTCCTGTGCTGTTTCCTTCTCTCATTTCCTCTTCTCTCCTCTCTTGTGGTCTCTTCTTCTCTCCTTTCCTCTCCTTTTTTTCTCCTGTCCTATGCTCTCCTGCCCTCTTCTCTCCTCTACTCTTCTCTCCTCTTCTCTCCTCTGCTCCTCTCCTGGCCTTAGTATTTGGTTAGATTCAGAAGAGGAAAGGAAGACTCGCTGTACAAACCACTTAACACACTCACTCGTTCAAAGAGATCATCAGCGCGCCTCTTGAGATGAAATATTAGAGTCTCCGCGATAATGTGACGGGCGAGGCAGTGCAGGAAAATGACGACTAATGCGACCCGTCAGTGGTAAGTCCAAATGGATTGTCAATTTATGTCCATTGGTTTAATCACTCATTCATAGAGTTACAATGACGTGGAAAGAGAATATACATGAATTAAGCTAACCTGTCTTCTTCCTCCTCCTTCTCCTCCTCCTCCTCTTCCTCGTCTTCCTCTTCTCCCTCCTCCTCCTCCCGAACCTGATCAAGCATTAAGATAGGCGTATGTTTACCTCTTCCCTTTCTCCCCCTTCCTCTCATTCTCTCCCTGTCCTTTCCTCCCTGCCTCCATCACCCTCCTTCGCTGCTCCTCCCTCTCCCTACCCTCCTCATTCTCTCTCTAAGAATCTTTCGGGGTGAGGGAAACAACTTGGGGAGACTCTGTCCTTTTGTGTGTTGCTGATAACTGCAGTCAAACAATTCACCCAGAGAAAGAGAGAGAGAGAGAGAGGCGGTGAGTACTCTTGAAAGCTCGGATAGGACTTGTAGATGGTCAGATGAAGATTTGTAGGCGTGTGGTGTTGGTTTAATGGACGCTGAGTGGAGACGGAGAGACGCTAGCATGCTCTTTCACTCCCTTAGTCTCTCTCTCTCTCTCTCTCTCTCTCTCTCTCTCTCTCTCTCTCTCTCTCTGGTTGTAAAACTCCTTTCCTCACACGTACACGACTGAAAGCGAAGGAACTGTCATCCACTCTTAACTCCTTCAGTACTGGGACGCATCTTTACCTTGAGTTTTGGGTGTGATTAGATGATTTTATTTACATCCGAAAGCGTCTATGGAGGTCAGAAGATTAATGGACAGAGCCTTCACTAGATTAATTCCCACGTGAATTTCTGAAGCTGTATAAAATCACCAAATAGTGGGCAGAATAAATTTCAAAACATGTCCTGGTACTGAAGGAGTTAAGAGGAAAGAAAGGTCACTTGGCTATCAATGGTAATAAATAGAGAGAAAATATTCAAGGCGATGTTTAGTTTGGTGAAAGTTAACTGGTAGAAAGGAAAAGGAGATGGAAGTAGAAGAAAGAAGAACTAGTAGAAGACGAAGACAAAGATTAAGAAAACAAAAAATACACGAAAAAACAATCGGAGTAGAAAAAAGAAGAAAAAAACAAGAAGGAAGAAGAAGAAGAAGAGGAGGAGAAGAGGAGAAGCATAGATAAAAGGACAATCTATTTCAGGGTACTACTTGTGCAAGAATTTAAGAGTTCCCACTTAAGATGTCGCTGAAGATCCGCCAAGGTCCACTAAGAAAGAGTACAGAGAGAGAGAGAGAGAGAGAGAGAGAGAGAGAGAGAGAGAGAGAGAGAGAGAGAGAGAGAGAGAGAGAGAGAGAGAGAGAGAGAGAGAGACGGAGACAGCCAGACAGAGAGAGATAGACAGACAGACACACACACACACACACACACACACACACACACACACACACACACACACACACACACACACACACACACACACACACACAGAGAGAGAGAGAGAGAGAGAGAGAGAGAGAGAGAGAGAGAGAGAGAGAGAGAAAGAAAGAGAGCGAGAGAAAAAGAAAGAAAGAATTATCACAACCCACATCAACACGGTCTCAGCAAAGAGAATACAATACAATGTTTGAGTTTTCGTGTCTTTTTATCATATAGACCCAATTTCACGGCAATAATTGTGATCCGTTTGACTGAAGAGAAGGAGAAATAAATGTCAATAAAAACAGAAAGAACACGGACACATTTTCTCTCCCACGATTCCACTGATTACTTACATTTACGCTCTTCTTATATTGCAGATCCCTGAGACGGCATGAGTCATCTGCATCAAGAAGCGTGAGTGTTGTCATAGTAGTAGTAGTAGTAGTAGTAGTAGCTAATAATTGTAGTAGTAGTGGTAGTATTATTATTATTGGTAGTAGTAATAGTATGAGTAGTAGCAGAAGTTGTTTTAGTAGTAGTAATAGTAGTAGTAGTAGTAGTAGTAGTAGTAGTAGTAGTAGTAGTAATAGTAGTAGTAATAGCAGCAGAAATAGTAGTGGTAAAGTAGCAGTAGTAGCAACAGCATTAGTAAAAGTAATAGTAATAGTAGTAATAGCAGTAGTAGTAGTAGTAGTAGTACTAGTAGTAGTAGTAGCAGTAGTAGTAGTAGTAGTAGTAGTAGTAGTAGTAGTAGTAGTAGTAGTAGTAGTAGTAGTAGTAGTAGTAGTAGTAGTAGTAGTAGTAGTAGTAGTAGTAGTAGTAGCGGTAGCAGTAATAGTAAAAACAGTATTAGAGGCAAGCTGCAACACGGGGAAGGGGACGCGGCGGAGCGGACGTGAGGCAAGTGTTGTGTTTTTCTGGTTCATTAGGAATCTTTTCTCTGTGTAGCGAGGCGAGTCTGGTGATGATTGAGACGATCCAATCCACCGGTCACGACCTGCCCAATGCCCCTTCTTATTGCAACCATGGAAGAGGAGGAGGAGGAGGAGGAGGAGAAGGAGGAGGAGGAAAGAACCCGGAAGAAGTGACGGTGCTCCTGCTATCGTGAAGTGACTCGTTAAGGGCTGATGTTTGCGTCTTTAGAAGGGAAACGCGTCTCTTTTAGCGTTACGTGGCGTAAATGAGAGGAAAGAAACGTGTAGTAGACTCTCTCTCTCTCTCTCTCTCTCTCTCTCTCTCTCTCTCTCTCTCTCTCTCTCTACCTTCTTCCTTCCTATATTTTTTGGTGCTTTGTGTCTTCCTGGCGCCTACATGTGTTGCTGTCATGTCTCCTTAGCATTACCTTTTTTTTAGCTACATTTGTCAGATCGGTATCACAAAGTCAGGGCGGCGGAGGTCAAGCGTTTATGGTGAGCGATGGCAGGCCGTGGTGGTGGTGTCCGTCAGTCTGTTAGTGTGTCAGTCATCGGTTCTGTCAGGGTCGGTCGCTTTGCCAAAATGGGATGAGCACGGGTCACAGGCGGGTAACCTCTGCTGTGTCTTGTCAGTGGCTTGTTTTGGTCAATTCTTCTTCGTTTTCTTCCCTCTCTGATAGCGCGAGTGACGAGTGATGTGTCCTCTTCCTTGTGTTTAATCTCTTCGGTAGCATTTTCTTACTGATTATGTTTATTATTTGGTGGTTTTATACAGCTTCAAAAACATATGTGGTGGATTAGATAGTGAAGACTCTAGTCACTGATCTTCTGACATTGACCCTTCTTAATGTCAATGAAATGGTCTAATCGTACACAAATCTCAAGGTAAAATTGTATCCCAGTACTGAAGAGGCTATTCTGTCCTGTTACACTCTCGCTTGTCGTTATTTTCATCCTTCTGTTCTCTTCTCTTCTTGCTCCTCCATTGTTCTTATTTTCCTTACAATTTTCACGCTCTTTTATTTAGTGCTTGTTTTCTTTTTATCTGTAAATTCATGTTATTGTATTTTTTACTACATATTCTTTCTCTTTCCGATGGTTAATGATGTTATTCTATTTTCTTGATCTTGTTCTTGTTCCTAGGGTTGTTTTTATCTTCCTTTCTTCTCTTCCTCGCCTCCCTCGTCCTTCCTTCTTCCTTCCTCCTCCCTTCTCCTCTTCTGACTTCTCCTTCCCCTCCTCTTCGCTTTCTTCCTCTTGCTTGTCAGAAATTGTTATCAAACAACTAAACGTCTGTTGCTGTTTGGCTTTCCTTTACATTCTAGTTCCTCTTTCTCCTCCTCCTCCTCCTCCTCATCCTCTTCTTCCTCCTCCTCCTCTCGTTATGAATCCCGTCTCGAAGGTATGACAGAATGGATGAGATGGTGGATCAAGGATGTCATTAGGTCTCCTTTGCATAAGACTGACCATCATAACATACCGGTATTCCCTCAACATCTGCCCTCCATGTCCTTCTCCTTTACCTATATCTCTCTTCTTTCCTTTCATTCTAATCCCTGCTAGTCTATCCTGTCTCTGTTATACTTACTTCTCTCTTCGCAAACTTCGATAACTCCATAAAGGAAGAGAGGGAACAGGGAAGAGTCGCCAATCTTGCACGGTCGTTGCCTGTCAAATATCCCGGAGGCGGGTTAGGACTGGACGGGAGAGGGTAAGGGAGGGCGAGCCAGAGGTGCAGCAGGAAAGGGTAGGATTGGGAGCAGCGATAACCAGGCCGACAAAACCCGCGCCACTCTGCTGCTTAATTACTCCCTCTTGACATTCCTGAGGAGCCTCCTGTCCCGCCAGCTGCCCGAGACCCGTTTGTACCCAGATGTCCCCAGCGGGCCGTGTCAATTAGTTTCCTGCTTTAAGAAACTTTACATGTGTTTAGTATTCAAAAGACACCGGGCTTTCTGGGAGGCGAGGGACAGAGGGGAGGTGTATGGAGGGAGGAGGAAGAGTAATAGTAGTAGTAGTAGGAGGAGGAGGATGAAGGAAGGAAAAGAAGAAAGGAAGAGAAAAATATATATATAATTCTATAGCAATGGCCATTATTTCCTTGTAACGCATTATCGGAAGGAATGAGGGAGTGAGGAAGGACAAGACTGGAGGGAGGAAGGAGGAAAGCAAAGAGGGAGGGCAAGGTCTCTCATGTGTATCTGCGGGGAGTGTGTAGGGTAAGGCGTTTTGGACACCTGCTGCGGCCGACACTGCCCCTGTCAGGTGACGAGAGGTGCCACCTTCGTCAGTGTCAGCCCCCGTCTGTCAGCGGCCTGTCAACACACCAGATAGTGACATTAGTCTTTAGCGCCGCGTTCTTCAGCCCTCACTTGTTCCATCAGCTGTGCCTCGCTGCTGACACGCTCTCCACTTGATACAGGGCAGGGCGAGGTGGTGGGAAGGAGTAGGGAAGGAGGAGGAGGGGCTGGTGGAGAGAGGGTAGTAGGAGGAGGAAGAGGAGGAAGAGGAGGAGCAGTTGGAGTGAAGTGGACTGGTTAGGGAGCACGAGAGATAGATAAGTAATGGGCAGTCTCAGTGATAGACGATGAGGCAAAATGTGTGGCTTAGTGGATTAGAATAAGAGAAGTAGCAGCCTTGTGTCATCCATCCACTGTTTATCCACCTGCCTGGTTCATATATCTCAACCACCTGATCCACGTAACCCGGCCACCTGATCCACCTTCTCTACCCAGACCATCCCTGAACTAGAGCACCAATCACCTTATCCTTCCATCCCTCTGTTCCACCTACACTTGTCCACCCATCAACTCCAGACGTCCCTTATTCACCACACTGTCTCCTTTCCTCTCATCCACTTACTCATCTTCACTCTACAATCTCCACCCTTTCACATCATTACATACCTTCCACACATTCCACACATAGCACATCTCTCTCTTGTCCTTATCCACACACATTCCCGTCACAGCAGTAGCCATCACCACCTCTGTCGCCTGTCATCGCTGCCCGTCCACGCCGTTTCACCATTGCTTGCCACCAAATCTGTCAGGTCTATTCCCTTGGTCTGTAAACAAGTGTCCACTTCACTGTAGACTGACGGCTTACCCTGGCGGAGCAGAGAGGGACAGCGAGGGACGCTATCTGACGGCTAACGCGGGGGAGTCGAGCAAGAGGGAAAAGATATATTTATAAGTAGCTACCGTGCGAAGAGATGAGGCGGCGCAGGAACATGGCACGAGGGAGTAAGATTATGTGAGAGGTGTTTCCAGTGAGTAATGGCAGGCAGCAAGACAGTACGAGAGGGACAAGCCAGGAGGTGTCGAGGGGCGTAAAAAAAGGCTGAAGATTAGCGGCCGAGCAAGGAGTAACAAGGCTGATACGCGTAGTGAGGTGCGAGGCAGAGAGGTGAGATATGAGCAGGTGAACAAAACCAAGGCGGGAGTACGGAGTGTAGATAGAGAAGAGGGAAAAAGCTGAGGGACTTGCAAAGGCTGACATGTGCGATATGAGATGTGAAGAGGTGGTTGTGGTGGTGGTGGTGCGATATGAGGAGGCGAACAGAGCTAAGAAGGGAGGTATATAAGGGAGTGATAGAGGATAAGAGACAAGCAAAGCGGCGTGGTGTGATGGTGAAGTGTGAGGTGTGATATGAACTGGGCGCCGCGGGCTGAGGCCTGACTCTAAGTGAGAGGCCTTAACCCCATTAACCTGTGTGTGTGTGTGTGTGTGTGTGTGTTACTGATGTACGGTCAGTGAAGGTATAGACGTTTGCATATGTATAGCTGTGGCCGGCGCCGTGTATCAGTATGCCGGAGCGTGTGTGTGTGTGACTGTGTGTGTGTGTGAGTCGACTTGCTCTGATATTCTCACGGAATCAACATGTGCTGGAGTTCCGGAGATGCTTTCATAAATGGACGAGGATCTGACTTATCTGAACACACACACACACACACACACACACACACACACACACACACACACACACACACACACACACACACACTTCGCTGCACCGTGATGTATGGCAGCTGGACGTATCATGAGGGACGAGCGTAATTCCTTGCTTTGACACTCTGAGATTATCCCCAATGACGGCCATAACTCAGGTGGCTTGGCATGCTAATACCCCCGCAGGGAGGGCCGCGACCTTAACTGTTGCCAGCCGGATGGCCGAGCTACCTCACCTCCACCTAAACGCAGGAATGTTGGAAAAAATGTTTGCTAAAAGGCGCTCCCTCCAGGTCGATGTGTTGGATAGAGGACGCGCCGAGAAAAAAAAAAAAAAAAGATGAAAAAGAAAGAAAAAACGTTCACAGTAATACCAAGCCAGTAAGGATAAATGGAAAAGAATGAAGACGAACAAAGCATGATTTTTATGTTCACTATGTAGTAATATTTGAAGTTTTCATTAGAAGACAAGCAAGGTGTTAACACTCTACCCGTTTAGAGTCTATTATCTGCAAGAAAATGCTGCCACCTTGTAAGGCAAAGTAACTATAAATCTGAATGAACACCATTTAATGTTTTACTTAACGCCGCAGACCGCCAATAAACACAAAATTCCCGCCAGAAATGCCGCCCTTATATAGAAAATCCTGCTGAAAACCAGTGAGGAGAAAGACAATCTTAGAAGACAATTCGACGCCGCGAACACAGGTTCGTATTCTCAAGAACTTCTGTCCTTCACCTCCACTATTTCAAGAAGGCTTTATTTAAATTTAAATGAGTCTTTAAAGATGATTTTATACGATTCTGGAGGCAAGTGACAAGATTTCTACATTATCAACTAGAGAAACACTCTTGAAGACCCTGCTAATCATCTCTGTGGCCTTGGACAAAAAGTAGTGGTAAGAGGGCAAAGCGTTTCTGAAAACGTACCACAGAGCCATAGTGGAGAACCCGACGAGGCGAGGCGAGGCGAGGCGAGGAGTGCAGGGAGGGCATTAGTGGCCTCTGCCCTACAACCTGACGACGCCCCTGGACGCTGGTAGTGCTAGAGGAGTATGTGAGGAGGAGGGGTGATGGGTAGGAGTCCCAGAGGTTCCTGAACCCACTGATTTACGACCCCAAACTTCCGCGCTTCATGGTCGGCTTAGGAAGGTGTTAATTTATCGGACACAACAGGAGGAGTGGAGGGAGGGGTAGGAGAGAAGGGAGGGAGAGGACGGAGGGGAGAGACAGGGGGAAGTGAAAGGAGGAGCGAGGGAGGACGATCGAGGCTTGCGGCGGTTAATGGGGTTTGGGGGAGGAGGTCGTGAGGTTGTGAGGGACGAGGACTCAGTACTTTTCTCTCACTTTCTCTATTTTTTCTTAGCTAAAACACATCAATTCATCTGTTAATGGCTATTCATTCCTTCAATTAGTTTTTTTTTTTTTCTTCATCGTTAGTGATTTTTCATCTTGTGGAATTTCTGGCCTGAAAAAACATCAATTGTTTCGTTAATGGCTATTCATTCCTTCTAATAGTTTTTCTTTCATTGATGTTAATGTTGTTTTTTCTATCTCGTAGTGGATTTTATGGGACTAAATAAGCTATTGTACTTGCAATAGACCACTTTTTTTCAAACCTCAGCTTTTTTTTCTCAATGCATTACGTTTTGTTTTCTTTTAACCCTTTCTGTACTGAGACGCATTTTTACCTTAAGTTTTGTGTATGATTGGACGATTTATTTACATTAGGAAAGGTCTGCGGAGGTCAGAGGATTTATGGCCAAAGTCTTCACTATTTCAATCTCCACGAAAGTTTCTGAAGCTGTATAAAAACGCCAAATAGTAACCACAATGTATATGAAAACATGTTCTGGTACTGAAGAGGTTAAGGGATAAATAAGAGGAACATTCCCTTTCAGTACAAATAATACTATTAATAGAAGCAAACATGGAAACACAAAACAAGACAAAATAACAAACACGAAACACTATTCCATTCTCCTTTACTTCTTCAGTCAGCTTAAGAAACATTTTACCTTTCACTCTCTCCAATTCTTATCCCATTTTCCTCTCCATATGACACGCAAATTAATGGCAGTCGCGACGGAAAACAAGAAGAAAAAAAGACAGCAAACTCTGAGGAAATCGAGAGTTAATGGACACTTACCAAATCTCCTTTTCATTGCCGCGTTAAGCCGTTCCATCCTTGGCCAGTCCTCGGTGACCCGCCCCAACCCAACATAGTTAAAGCCCATTCGTACTTAATTGCAGCTGTGCCCACTTTATATCTCGTCGAGGCCCACCCACCACCATCACCACGACCACCACTACTACCATTACCTTCCCCGTGCAACATGCGAGTATGTCCTTAACTCCTTCAATACAATGACACGTTTTCATATTCATTCTGGTTACTATTTGGTAGTTTGATACAACTTCAGATTGTGGGGATTAGAATAGTGTAGACTGTGACCATTAATCTTCTGACCTTCACAAACCCTTCTAAATGTCAATAAAATTACCTAATCGTATACAAATCTCAAGGTAAAAATGTGTCCTAGTATTGAAGTGGTTAATTGCAGCTGTGCACAATTTATATATAGCCGTGGCCCACCCACCACCACCACCACAACTACCACCACCACTACCTTTCCCGTGCAACATGCGAGTGTGTCCTTAATACCTTGATGATTGTGTCTCTGCTTTGTAAATCCCGTCTGAGTTTCTTTTTCTTGCGCGCCATATTCTGTCGGCTTAGTCTGCAGTCATAATAGCAAGTCAGGCGTTTTGTTTCTGGTGAATGTTTGATCTTGAGTGTTGTCTCGTCTGTGTGCCTTATTCGTGCTTGTGTGTGTGTGTGTGTGTGTGTGTGTGTGTGTGTGTGTGTGTGTGTGTGTGTGTGTGTGTGTGTGTGTGTGTGTGTGTGTGTAGTATTCTAATATATATTTACCATCTCCTGTCCTCTATTATTATTTCACTTTCTTCCCTTCTCCTTTTATTTTATGTTAACTTTTTCTGCCGTGTGTGTGTGTGTGTGTGTGTGTGTGTGTGTGTGTGTGTGTGTGTGTGTGTGTGTGTGGTATTCTAATATACATATATTTATTGTGTCTCCTCCCCTATTATCATTTCAATTTTTCCTTTGTATTTTTATTATGGATTTATTTCTTGTCGCGCACGCTTGTACATGTGTGTGTGTGTGTGTGTGTGTGTGTGTGTGTGTGTGTGTGTGTGTGTGTGTGTGTGTGTGTGTGTGTGTCTTCCCATCACTCTTATTTACTTGCTGGTCTCTTGTTCCCTTATTATCCTTCCTTTCTTGTATTACTTTATCTCTCTCTCTCTCTCTCTCTCTCTCTCTCTCTCTCTCTCTCTCTCTCTCTCTCTCTCTCTCTCTCTCTCTCTCTCTCTCTCTCTCTCTCTCTCTCTCTCTCTCTCTCTCTCTCTCTCTCTCTCTCTCTCTCTCTCTCTCTCTCTCTCTCTCTCTCTCTCTCTCTATATTCCAGAGCCTTATTTTTCATTCTGACTCTCCCGCCGTCCACTCTTTACTATGCTCTCTTTACTTGTCCCTCTCTCTGAACCTACTCCCTCTCCTCCCTTCATGCGCCTTTCCTCCGTCCCTCTCCTCTTCTCTCCCAACCGCCGCTGCGTTTCCCTTGTAAAGAAAGAGAAAAATATGAGTGGGAGAGAAAAAAAATATATATATGAATATCCCCTTTAATTACCATGAGAAATTAAAGATACATCATATTAATTTAACGCAAACACGCGGACGGCATTTAGATATTTGCGCTGGGCAGACGCTAATTGCACGGTGTACCTTTGTAACAGGTGTTTATATTGCCTTGCCTTGCTCGACACAGGTCCCGGGGAGGGCGTGGCGTGTTTTCGGTTGATAAGGTTTCAGATGAGACGGAGGCAGGGAGCGGACAGTGACGGACTAGCGCGTTCACGGGCCGGCTCACTCCAGGGTAATGCGCTGCTTAAAATGTATATTCTTTTTCTCAGGGGGGGCGGTGTTGGCTCGCTGCTGGTGCTTCTGTTTCGCCCTTGAGCGCTGTATTGGCCCGCTTGAATGTTACAGCGCTATTGTTGGTGTTCGTGTTCTTATTGATGGTTGATGGTTGGTGGTGGTTGTTGTGATGGTGTGGCCGTGAATAAAATCCCTTATTGTGTGTGTCTGTATGTAGAGCTCAAAAACGCACGTCCCGCAAGGTCACAGCAGCAGCAGCAGCAGCAGCATTGGGTAGGGTAGTTCGTTGGTTGAGTAGATGAGGAGGTTAAACGCGTTGCCTTATGTAGGAGTTCACTTTAAATTCAAATGTAAGTGATCTAAATGAAAAGTAAAGCTCTGGGGACGTTCTCGTAGGTACACATTGCCTCGTCTCTTTTCTGGTGCGGCTGCTTGGTCTTTTA
>NC_059294.1:230000-235000 GCF_017591435.1 Portunus trituberculatus | reverse complement strand
CGCCTCGTAAATAAGAGAGGAACAGTTTGCTTGCCCCATTGGCGTGTTGTGAGCGACGGAAGCGGCGGCGCGAGTCGTGTTTGAAGGTGACGTGTGAGTGGGCAGGTGAGGGTAATTAATGTCCGCCCAGGTGAGTTAATTATAGAGAGAGAGAGAGAGAGAGAGAGAGAGAGAGAGAGAGAGAGAGAGAGAGAGAGAGAGAGAGAGAGAGAGAGAGAGAGAGAGAGAGAGAGAGAGAGAGAGAGAGAGAGAGAGAGAGAGAGAGAACATTTTTTTATATATTAGAAAGAAAACAAGTAGGAAAAGCTGAAAAATTATAGCAATTCTGAAAGAGAGAGAGAGAGAGAGAGAGAGAGAGAGAGAGAGAGAGAGAAGCCACAAGTACACAGTGTTCTCAACCCTATCATTACAGGTACATTCTCCTTCTCCCCCTCGCGATGCCTCGATCATTCCACCTGTCCAGCTTAACCTATCCTTGGCCTGGAGGAACGAGAGGGAGAGGGAGACACACACACACACACACACACACACACACACACACACACACACACACACACACACACACACACACACACACACACACACACACACGAACAGAGAGAGAGAGAGAGAGAGAGAGAGAACCACATGTAATCTAACTCACGGCTCTCATTAAATACATGTGGGCTTATAATTAGACGAATTAAGCTCATATTTAATTAAGGTTTGGTGGTCCGAGTCACCTGTGCCTTTGCTGGCCAGTTGGTTCCTTTGTAGGTCTCATTAACCTGGACCAATCTCACTGCCTTTGTCTTCACTTGCTGTTCGGAAGCCTTGGTTTTTCAGTTCACTTCTCCTATTTTGGCTTCTTGTTTTATATTCGTGTGTGTGTGTGTGTGTGTGTGTGTGTGTGTGTGTGTGTGTGTGTGTGTGTGTGTGTGTGTGTGTGTGTGTGTGTGTGTGTGTGTGTGTGTGTGTGTGTGTGTGTGTGTGTGTGTAAAACTTCCCTCCTCCCTCCTCCATTCTCTCCTTTCTTCTTATTCTCTCCTTTTCTCCTTTCTCATCCCTTCACCATCTTTTCTTCATCTCTCTTATGTGTAATATTTCTTTCCTTCCTCCATCCTCTCCTCTTATTCTCTCCATTCCCATTCCTTCTCCATTTCCTCAACAGTCTTCACACTATTCACTTTCCCACACCACCTTCCACCTCCCACCCCCACACACATCCCTCGCTTCCCTCCCATCCACACACACACACACACACACACACACACACACACACACACACAATCTCTTTCTCTCTCTCTCCTCTCCCGCCACCCAGGTATCCCTCAGCTTCCTCGGCGCGTGTAGAGGCTGCTATTGGCGAGAGTGTCCCATTTACACAACAAAGGGAGATGCCTATAATGAAGTGGGGCGACCTTAATAATAGACTGTTGTAAATGTCGACCCGGGGATTAACAGGATAATTTGTAGCGAACGTGTGAGAAGGAGGAGGAACAGGGGGAGCAGGGGGAGAGGAGGAGGAGGAGGGGGTTGTAGGAAGGGGAGGAGCGTGGGATGAAGGGGAAGAGTTCAGGGGGTTATGAAAGGGAGGAGTAACAATGGTAGGTGGAAGAGGAGGAATAAGAAAGGAGGAAGTGAAGAAGGAGAGATGAGTAGAGGAAATGAATGAGGAGAAGTAACGACAATGAAGTAGGAATAGTGAGAAGTGGAGATGTAAATGGAGAAGGAGGAGGAGTAGGAGAGAGAGAGAGAGAGAGAGAGAGAGAGAGAGAGAGAGAGAGAGAGAGAGAGAAGGGAGGGGAGATGGTAGGAGGAACGAGCAGAGGAATCGAATGGGTAGAAGAAGAGACAATGAAGTAGGAATAATGAAAAGTGGATAAGTAAAGTAGGAGGAGAAGGAAGAGAGAGAGAGAGAGAGAGAGAGAGAGAGAGAGAGAGAGAGAGAGAGAGAGAGAGAGAGAGAGAGAGAGAGAGAGAGAGAGAAAAAAAAAAGAGGGAGGAAGGGGGATAGTTACGTATAGGCATTGATAAGAGTCGAATTATTAACAAACAGTAAGGTCATTTTAGGTGGAAGACTAATTGCTTAATGGGTGATACAGGCTGCCAGCACGACCAGGCGACAAGAATGTAAAGACAGACAGGAGAAAAAACACCACACCGTAGCGCCCCACCCTCGCTGCTGGCTGGCGTGGTGGAAGGAACACTGAAATACTAATAGTGCTAATGATGATAACTATAATGAGTATTAGATGGATGTAAAATAGTGTGGAAAAACTAACAGTAACTAACTATAATAAATGTTAGATGGATGTAAATAGTGTGGAAATGCTAAAAATGCTAATTATAACTATGATGAGTGTTTAGATTGATGTAAAATAGTGTGGAAATACTAATGATACTAATGCTAGCTATAATAAGTGTTAGATAGATGTTAATAGTCTGGAAATACTAATAATGCTAATAATAACTATAATGAATGTTTAAATGGATGTAACAGTGTGGCAATCTAGGGATATATCTACTGTGAATATTGTAAGCAGAGGAATAGTATTGTTTTTTTTATGTAAGAGTGGAAAACTGACCAAGGGCAACATAAACAAAATAAAAAGACGCCCACTTAATTTCCAGTCTCCTTGCAGATCCGAGAAAGTTAGCCAAAATAAAGGGATAAATGTCCTGAAACCTCCCTCTTAAATGAAGTCAAGTCCTAGGAAGTTGGGAATACGAATAATGGTGTGGAAATTAAGTGGTATCTGAAGAGAATTGTGAGAAAGTTAGAAGATGCATAGAATAAAACAAAATATGGTTAAGAGGAAGAGGAGGAAGAGGAGGCGGAGTAAGACATGGACGAGAGACGATAAGCTGGCATGAAAGTTAAACGAGGTCTCTTCTCCATTACTACCACTATCATTGAATGTGGAGAAGTATTATTGCAAAGTACTTACAGAACAACTAGGAAAATAAACTGGATTGGGAGGAAGAGGACGAACATGAGGAATAGGAGGAGGAAAGAAGATGAGGCGAAGATACTCTGAGTCACAATAGAAACCAAAACTAAACGTACGAAACCACCTTAATCAAATATACCTTCACGTAGCAAACTTTTCCTCCTCCTGGTTATTTTATTCCCACAGTCAGTTGAGTCCCGCGTCACTTCTCCTTACAGCGGGTCTTTCTCCTCCATCGTGCCTTATCTTCCTTTCTTTCTAATGTTACTGACGGTGTTATTAACTGTATCGATTCCCTCTTGAACCTCTCCACTCGTGCGTATATTTGCTCCCCCTCCCCCTCTCTCTCTCTTTCTCTCTGTCCCGTCCAGCATAGAGGGAGCATTCACTTCCTCCGTATCTTTAACTGCTCGCTGGAAATATCTTGACACGGGACGGACGATGTTAGCGGTATGGCCTTCGGTGTTAGTGGACGGTTGTCTCCTCCTCCTCCTCCTCCTCCTCCTCCTCCTCCTCCTCCTCTTCCTCCTCCTCCTCCTCCTCTTCCTCCTTTACCTGACAGATCATTCGGACTGTATCTTAATTGCCATCGTGAAGAGAATATCCAGAAAACTCTCTCTCTCTCTCTCTCTCTCTCTCTCTCTCTCTCTCTCTCTCTCTCTCTCTCTCTCTCTCTCTCTCTCTCTCTCTCTCTCTCTCTCTCTCTCTCTCTCTCTCTCTCTCTCTCTCTCTCTCTCTCTCTCTCTTTAGTGTTGCTTTTAAGACTTATTTTTATCTCAGTAACAGATCACACTTTTACTTGGACCAGGTTGCTTGTGTCTTGTTAATTATTACTGACCAAAACTAGCGTGTGTGTGTGTGTGTGTGTGTGTGTGTGTGTGTGTGTGTGTGTGTGTGTGTGTGTGTGTGTGTGTGTGTGTGTGTATGTGTGTCTTGTCTTCTTGTCTCCTTATGACATTCGTGGATATTTCTTTTCTTCCTCCTTCTTCTTCTTTTTCTTCTTCTTCTTCTTCTTCTTCTTTTTCTTCTTCTTCTTCTTCTTCTTCTTTTCTTCTTCTTCTTCTTCTTCTTCTTATTATTATTATTATTATTATTATTATTATTATTATTATTATTATTGTTCTTGTTCTTGTTCTTGTTCTTGTTCTTCTTCTTCTTCTTCTTCTTCTTCTTCTTCTTCTTCTTCTTCTTCTTCTTCTTCTTCTTCTTCTTCTTCTTCTTCTTCTTCTTCTTCTTCTTCTTCTTCTTCTTCTTCTTCTTCTTCTTCTTCTTCTTCTTTTTCTTTTCTTTTCTTCTTCTTCTTCTTCTTCTTCTTCTTCTTCTTCTTCTTCTTCTTCTTCTTCTTCTTCTTCTTCTTCTTCTTCTTCTTCTTCTTCTTCTTCTTCTTCTTCTTCTTCTTCTTCTTCTTCTTCTTCTTCTTCTTCTTCTTCTTCTTCTTCTTCTTCTTCTTCTTCTTCTCGTTTTCATATTTTCATTTTCCTGTTCTCTTTCTTTCTGTTTCCTTAATTGTTTGTCTCCATTTTTCTCTATTCCTTATTTTCTTTCCCTTAATTTCTTCTTTTATTGTATTCTTTTTGTATTTCTTTCTTATTTTCCTTTTTTTTTCTTCTTCTTGACTTCATTTTTTTCTTTTTCTTGTTCTTCTTTTTTGTTCTCCTTCTACTTTTTCTTTTCCTCCCCTCCTTCGTTTTCCTTCTCCTTTTACCGTCATCCTCTTTCTTCCTCCTCGTCCTTCTTCCTCCTTCTTTATTCTTTTTTCTTTACCCCTTCCTTTTGTCTCTGCTCAGTGTGGAAGAGTAATCATTGCACCATTAAAACATTAAAAACTGCACCTTTGTTTGATCTCAATGAAATGGTACAATTTATCATCAGCAATTCTTACAGTGCTCACCTTATCAATTCTTAGTCAAGGTTCTCTCTCTCTCTCTCTCTCTCTCTCTCTCTCTCTCTCTCTCTCTCTCTCTCTCTCTCTCTCTCTCTCTCTCTCTCTCTCTCTCTCTCTCTCTCTCTCTCTCTCTCTCTCTCTCTCTCTCTCTCTCTCTCTCTCTCTCTCTCTCTCTCTCTCTC